>NC_079492.1:20803601-21106631 GCF_020520425.1 Spinacia oleracea | reverse complement strand
AAACCAGAAATTTGAAGATCAAAACCTAGAAATTGTAAGATCAAAACCCAGAAACCCAGAAATTTGGAGATAAAAACCCAGAAATTTAAAGATCAAAACCCAGAAATCGATCAAACCAAGAAATTTGAAGATCAAAAACCAGAAATTTTAAGATCAAAACCCAGAAACCCAGAAATTTTAAGATAAAAACCGAGAAATTTGTAGATCAAAACCCAGAAATTTAAAGATCAAACCCAGAAATTTGAAGATCAAAACCCAGAAATCGAGTAATTTGAAGATCACGTGTAGATTTTTGAAGTTGAATTTGATTTATTCACCAAAAAAATTTACATGCACAACGAAAATTTGATCGATTGAGAGGAGGAAAAAACTAGGGTTCTTCATCGTGATTTTTGGGGGAGTTCGAGAGAGAGAGAGAGAGAGAGAGAGAGAGATGAGTTGTGACTTGTGAGAGGTTTCTAGAAATGAGGTGGGAGGTTGAGTAAACTCACGTGAAAGGGGGGAAATTGAAGGAGCACTTAATTTGTTAGGTGTGGGTTAATTAAATGAAAGGATAAGTATTAAATTTAATGATGGAAGTTAGGAGTATTTAGTAAAGGCAGTTTTGGTACTTTGTATGAAAAAGTTTACTAAAAATAGAAACGTTGCAAGTAATAAGAAGCGTCCATATAAGGAAAACGTTGCGACTAATTAAAGACGGAGGAAGTATTTTTTAAAAATAATTAATTAACCATTAGGAGTCGCATGTGATTATAGGAGGCGACACCTAAAATGTGTTCTATTTTTATTGTTTTGGTAAAATAGAGAAAATATATTACCAAAAGGAAGTAATACACGTAATATCCAAACCAGAAAAACAAAGATCGACCTCAGTTAAGGGAGCACAACTTGCATCCCAAACTGACAAATTACACAACCAAAAAAAAAAAAAGAAACATAGAAGCTACAACACAAGCAGCTAGGACAAAAAAGCAGAACAAAAGCTACAACACATGCAAGCAGCACCAACAGCACCAGCAACTTCGTCCTCATTATCAACTCTAATCTGACTCCATAACACTGTATTATTTTTCCTTCATCTCCAACAAGTCTTTTATCAGTTCATTTATGTCTCTGAAGCTATGAAATACTGCAGCTTCATCATTGTGTAGCTTCAAGAAAGAACTGTACCACCCCAAAAACACGAAAAAGGAACATGGTAAACCCTTCACTGCATCTAATAACAAACAAAATTTCTCTATAGCCAAAATATGTCCAAGCAACAGTTTATTTCTTATTATGAAAATACTGAAAGAGCATAATTTAAATTGGAATTCCAACTGTCACAATGCTACTTTTTTTACAGCAGAACATGTGGCACAATATTTCCTGCTAGGGGCAAGAAACAAGCCTGACACATTGCTTTGTGGCACAACTGAGATTAAGTGGCGAGTGGGACTTGAGTGCTAATGAAAGATTTCAACACAGAGTGAATCTTAAATCACGAGTCTAAAATATGAGCATAGGTAAAATTTGCAGCATTCACCTCTGAAATGGGATGGTTGATTTCTTCTTGGCCTGCAAGGCTTCAGCAAGTTCCATCTCCAAAGCAAGGACTCTCTCTACCGAGTTTCAACTTCTTGAAGAATCAGTATACATAGAAGACATGTCACCAAGTTCCTTGGTTACCTTTGGCGTAAACTAGAATTGCATAGTTAGTACTAATAGGCGAACTAATTAAGTACCAGCTCTTGCAGATTACACTCAATTCTTACCTTGGTTAAATGAATTTTCTCAGTTCGTAATCCTTGATGATCTTGTTCACATGAGATTTCATCTCCTAGAAGTGCATTCTCATTTCTCATTCGTTCTAACTGCAAGCAAATAACACATTAGTAGCAAGTTGACAAACTTCCAAGTAAAGGATGATGTACGAATACATATGATCCCGTAACAGCTCAAAAAGAAGCCACATGCTTTCCGTTTAGTATTGGACAATGTCCAGTTAAGATATAAAAGATAATGTTCACGGTTACACTCAACTATTTCCTGATATAAATTTCGCAGCTATCCTCAGCTTTCATTGTATTATTCAGTTATTGCATCTTTGATTAACAAAAAGTAGTAAAATTAATAAGAAGTGTAATTTAACTCTTACAAAGTGAAATACTAGGAACCAATATCTGCAAATATTCTGATCTAATGTGAACAATGAACCATTCGGAAATGCATATCAGCATATGCCTCTTTCTGTAACCGGTCCATGCTTAACATTAAATTTTGTGATTTCAGCTGATCATTAAGAAAAGTGGCATGCACTGAGTCATTGTGTACAATATCATCTTCATTCTTTGTTAGCCCTGAAAGATCTTCTGTGTATTTGGTTCTTCTCGACATCAGAAAGAAGGAACACGTAAGCAATACTTTAGATCTTAAAGAAACTTGAACATTAAAGTTAAAAATAATCTAGACCGAAGCTGACAGTGGCCAACATATCTTAAGAATGTGTAATTTGTCTCAAAACAAAAGCACTGACAGATAGATTTACATTCAATTAGGGATGAGGAGGAAGATTGGAATGGGGGATGACGAATGAGGAGGAAGCGGCTAAGAAGGAGGAGGATAGAAAAGCTTCACCCAAAGGACGTGTTTCAGGTGGCAAACATTGTTGTTTCCGGCAAGATAGAAAAGCAGTATTTGGTGCAGGAGCACTACTTCCCTTGTATCCACATATGAGAGGCTACCTCACATTTTTTAAAATAACAAATGAGTTCTGGATTCCACCTCCACCCCCCCCCCCCCCCCCCAACCCACACACACACACACCTCTCTGCCTACTTATGTAGTGCAGGGGTGACGAGAACTAAACAGGAAGTAAAGAGAAAACAAAACCAGAGAGTGAGTCATCTTACACAAATAAACGAAGCCATTGCAAAAATTAAAGAACAGTTTTGTTGAAGTTAAGACACATAGGAATCTAATCGCTTTATAGTACAAACTAGAAGCATGTCGAACGTACAGTACTAGGTTTCTGTTTTAAGCCTTCCTGGCTAGATGACACTCAAGCAGTTAGTTTTAATATTTCGAGTTTCCTGGGCATTCCAGAACATGAAGTAACCAATGATTACTTTTTCTCCTCGAACTTAGTTCTGTAAAACATGCAATCTGATTCCAAACTACAACAACAACTAATACATCAAGCACTGGGAATCCCACCACTACCAGGTATGTACAAATCGCGATTTAGCAGGCAAATCAAAATTTAGCAGCCTTACACTTGTAACAGACATAAACTATATCTTCCATTTGTATTATCATAACTTACACCCTCTTCCTATCAACAACAACATCGAAGAATTTACACTCAAGCTCTTGTTTATCCTTTTACTCTAGAACTCAAGAAGCATATATTTTAGGATGGGTAGTGTTATGCATATACTAAATACTCAACATCAGGAATAATTAAAGAAATAAAGAAAGAAAAAATTACACCAAACCAGAACTTGTAGACACAAATTGCAAATTGAAATCAGAATTTTCAAAAACCTAGAAAAGAAATGTACCTATCAAATTCGCAAGAAATTCTTCCACCTTCTAATCTAGTAATTGTCAAATCTTCAAACCCAACGAGCTGTATAGAGAGAAGAAGCTTCACATACTTTTTCTAATTCAATTGATGAGAAGGAAGGAGAAAATTTTGAGAATAAAATACCGAAAATTGGGAGAAATAGTTTCACGAATCAATAAATCCCTTACCTTGTTTTTGATCTGTTTGCTTTGCGTAGAAAACCAGAATTGATTAAGCGCTTATGAGATGATGAATTGCTCGAGATGATAACTGCTAGAAATGGTGTGACAATTAACCACATGATTACGAATTGCTCGAATTCAGAAAGGATGAATCGGTTGTGACTTGTGAAAACCACAAGATTACGAGAGGTATTTGGAGGAGAAAATTGGTGCGACATTTTTGCGTTAGAATTGAGGGTAGGTTAAACAGGGTTCTTCGAAATCTTTTAGGAACTTTTTAGGAAAATATTCCTCCTTACAGTTTTAGAGCAAGATTAGCGCTAGTACGAGCTATAGTCTGAGCAATAGTTTTATTGAGTATTAATCTAAGACCTTCCATTTAAGTGGGAGAGTATGACAAAAGTCTGAGCAAGAGTCTTGGAATATCAAGACTCTACTTGAGACGTTTAAACTGTAAAATCTTTGTTAAATAATTTTATTATTTTATTATTTTCACAAGTTTGAGAAGTCTTGAATGAGTATGACGGGTGAAGTGAAGAAATTAAGTAAGTCTGAAATGATCTCAACAAGAATTTGAGAAATTGAAAATAAATAAAAAGCTGATGTGGAATTCTGAGCTCATACTAGGGCTAATCATGCTCTTAGAAACTCTGGGTTTATTTTTATCACTGCCTTGGCGTTTGATGGAAGTTGGACTAAAGTTATATGGAGTACATTATTGTTTAATTATTTTTTAACACGGAATAGGTGTCGCCTGTTTTAATGTACAACACCAATATTTTTAAAGTCCCGTTTTAAGGCACAGGCGACAGTAAACGCATTTCATTTGATTTTTTTAAAAAAAAATAGGTGTCGCCTGTTGTAAATTGTCGACACCAAAACTTTAGAGTCCCATTTTTAAACACATGCGACACTGAAAGTATTTAATTTGATATTTAAAAAAAATATTGAAATGAAAATTAAAAAGAAATAGGTGTCGCCTATTACTTATGAGCGACACCAAAACTTTTAGAGTCCCATTTTATAACACAAGCGACACGCTTGTCACTTTGGAATTTCTGCTAGCCACTTTATGTGTCACCTACTTTATAAAATGGGACTCGAAATGTTTTGGTGTCGCACATTAATTTGAGGCGACACTAAAAGGGCGACTTATAAAGGTGTTTTTGTAGTAGTGCCCATATCCTGGGATATGAAATCATTAAGAGCTATCGCTCAACCTCTCAATACACATACGGTGAACTCATCAAGTCCTTCTCATTAGGACCACCCAGATTCTGGGATATGAGTTTCATTAAAAGCTACAAAAGCTTAACCTTATTAAAAATATGTACAAGTCATAGGAATGGGAAGTGTACAAGAATGATTTCCATGGCTTTGTTAGACCACAAGAAACCTTGTGTGAACAAGGTCGGGTGTCCACCTGTAGACACCTAATTTATGTCTCCCCTTTGGGATGATGACGATACCATTATCCTTGTTAGGCGATTGGAGTAACCCCAGGCGGAAATCCCAATTGCTAAGAATACCTCCGAAATCCAAGGTCCAAAATCCAATCCCCGAGGCCGTTCCCCTCCCGGAACTCGGTACAAAATACAACTTCCAAAATCCAATTTCAAAATCCAAGTACAATCTCAACTAGTGGACCACCCCATTGGTCTTACTAGGCCTTTTCCACTCAAAATCATATAAGGCAAGTCAAATTCGGGCGCCGACCCACAAAACCGAGCATGCCGGGCCCCGCCCCGTAAAACCGGAATTCAAAATCCCAGGGAAGGTTTGTTTTTAGACGCAAATTCAAGCCTTAATGTAACGCCCCGACCTCTAATTCAATTATTAAAGCATAATTAGCAGCGGAATTAACCTAATTTGGTCGGGACATTACCTACCGTAACTCCCTATTGGGAATTACAAGGCAACCATCAATCATAAGCTATTAAATCCCAAAAGTTATTATAATAATTCTTTATATTACCGAAATAAAAGTTCATAACTTACTAAGAGTCTTTAATTAAACCATTAAAACATTAAGCATAAACTAAGTGAATATTATTCAAGTGAAATTCCTCGCCACTACTCGTCTCCATTGATCCCCGCAGTACCTAAAACAGAAAACAAAACGGTGAGCCGAAGACTCAGTAACGAACTATTCTAGAAACGTAAATTCATTTCAATTCATTTTATTTAATAACACAGGGAGAATAGAATAATTTAAAACACTTTATAAAGTCCTTTATTTAATTTATTCCTAACTTTTGGGTGCACATGCTAGCCGTGGCAAGTATGACATGGTGGAACGTCTTCCACGATGGACCGCTGTCCATAAAACATGGGGCCTTGGCCCGAAAACATGAGAGCCTTGGCTCAATGGGCGGATGCCCCATGGATACATGCATGACCGAAAATCGTAACCTGTGAACATATACTGCCAAACGGACTAGGAATTTCACTTTCGTTTATCATGTTTCGTTTAATTTTACATTTTAGCCTTTTTACTTCAGTTGAAGTAACATATTTCCTTTGGATCATACGATCAAACATCCTTTCTTTTCATGATTTCTTATAAACAGCATTTTATAAGAAATTCAATCAATCATAATATCATTTTATAAGAAATTCAATCAATCATGAAATAAGGAATAATTTCATCAAATCATATTTATTATAAATTATTCAATCAAAACATAATTCATTTCCCACAATTCAATAAAACATGACAAAGAATTCAGATCATAAATTCAATCATATTGTCATGATTTCATAAACACATTTAGAAGGGAATTGCAGGTACTAGCAATAACCGTTACCTTAATTCCGCGTTACGTTAACCTTTGTCCTTGGTTCGTTCTTTCTGAGCTCCGAGTCCGAATTCTTTCAAAAGATTAAATTATTGAATTAATATATAAAATGATAAATATTTTAGAATTAATATTGAAACGATTAATATTTTCCAAATAATTTATTAGTTTATAATTCATAAATTAATTAAGTATTTAAATAAATCGTAGAATTAAATTCAAGTTTTTGGAAAAGTTTTAAATCTACAATAATCATCAAATTTATTTGTATAACAATATTAGAATAAATAAGTATAATAATTTTACATATTAAGTAAAACATAATAGTGAAACATATTAACAATATTAGAGTGAATAATCAAAACATTCATTTTAATAAAGAGTGTTGGGCCAAAATGAAATTGGGCTTACTTGGAGTTATAATAAAACCAAGGCTCCAAGAGGGGAACTTGGTTCCTGGGGTTTTCACGCACAAACGTAACAGAGGAAAGCAGGGGAGAGCAGAACGACGAGGGAGGTAACGGAGGGAGGAGAAAGAGGTGGCGGCCGGGCGGTTCTGGGCGGCCGAGGGGGTTGCAGTTGTGGTGGAAGAGAGGGAGGTTGAGCACGGAGCCACGGAGGGAGAGGGGGACAGGGGGTTGGGCGCGGAGGAGAGGGACGACGAAGGGGAGGTTGGGCGCGGGGAAAGGGGCGGCGAAGGGTGGTGGTGGTGGTTCTGAGTTGTTGGGGTTGTGGTGGAGGTGGTCAGTGGTGGTGGCGACTGGCGGCAGTCACGGTGGTGGTGGTGGTTTTAGGAGGTAAATTAGAAATTTAAAAATCAAAATTTAACTTGAAATTGTTAATCTGATTTGGGTTGCATTTGGGGATGATTGAACAGCTATTTATAGTTGTTATGGAGCTCCATAGATGCAACAACTCAGCTTGATTGTATTGACAAGTGGAAGAGATTGAATCAAGGAAATTGATGAATAAGATGAGCTATTCTAGTTCTAGATTTCCAGATATTCAAGTAGGTTTGATGAGTAAGATTTGAATTGCAATATGGTGGTGACAAGTATATTGAGTTGCCTTGAGGTGGTGACAAGTAGAAAGTGGAGCTTTTGACTCCCATGGCCAAAGTGACGTGAGGAAGAAGAAGAGAAAATAGAAGGGTGACTTTGTTTCATTTAGGTGCTAATAAGGGTAGTTTAGTAAATTTTGGGCTAATTTTCAGAATTTAATTACTAATAACCAAAATTAAAATAACAATTTTGACTAAATTAATTTCTGAAAATGATATTTATAAAGTGCAAATAATTGAATTTATTTTCCGAATAAGCCGTTAACGAAAACGTACGAAATATTTAAAACGTAATTATTCTCGAAAATACGAGATTAATATAATCTGAAAAAAAAAATCGTGAAATAAAACTTTTGTAAAATAAGTTTAGTTTTCGAATAAAGATAAGAACGTTTCGAAATTAGTTAAAATCCGAAAATATTAAGATTAAGCTTGTAAATATGAAATTAAATTATAAAATCTAAAAATAGTAATTTGTGTAACAATATTAAAAATTCAAGCGAAATAAAACTTCGTTAATTACAATAAAGTTCGAATTTAGGATTTAAAACGATTTTAAACTAAATAAAAATACTTAAGCATAATTAATCGGGTTTTACAAATTCGGGGTATTACACTCTTACCCCCTTAGAAAAAGTTTCGTCCTCGAAACTGGAGCTCAGTTGAACTTGCCATTCTTAGAAATCATACATGTCATCGTTCTATTCGTTATACAAACATGGCGGAAATAACATTATAACACAGTCATTCAAATAACATATTAAAATTCATACATCTTATCGTTTCTAGACGAATAACTGGGAATATTTCGATCTCATTTGCGCTTCGACTTCCCATGTAGCTTCAGATGTCAAGTGATTGGCCCACAAGACTTTAACCATTGGAATTACTTTGCTTCTAAGTCGCTTTTCTCTTCGTTCAAGAATTTCAATTGGTTTTTCCTCATATGTAAGATCGGTACGTAATGACAAGGGTTCGTGCATAATCACATGACTTGGGTCAGGAACATATTTTCTTAACATTGACACGTGGAACACATTATGCACCTTTTCCAAGTCGGTTGGTAAAGCTAGCCGATACGCTACTTCACCTATCCTTTCCAATATCTCGTACGGCCCGATGTATCTTGGGCTCAATTTCCCATATTGACCAAATCTCATTATTCCTTTTGTTGGTGAAATTTTCAAGAACACGTGATCTCCAACTTCAAATTCTAATGGTCTTCTTCGTTGGTCTGCATAACTCTTTTGCCTACTTTGTGTTGCATTCATTCTTGATTGGATTAAACGAATCTTATCAGTAGTTTCTTGAATCAATTCAGGTCCTATAACACGTGCTTCATCAATATCACTCCAACACAACGGTGTTCGACATTTCCTTCAATAAAGAGCTTCGTACGGTGCCATACCAATGGTGGCCTGATAACTATTGTTGTACGAAAATTCAACCATAGGTAGAAACTTTTCCCAACTTCCTTGAAAATCTAAAACACATGCTCTCAACATATCCTCAACAATTTGGTTAGTGCGTTCTGTTTGTCCATCTGTCGTTGGGTGAAATGCAGTACTGAAGTTGAGCTTTGTTCCAAGAGCTTTCTGCAATTCCTTCCAATAGGTGGATTGATATCTCGTATCACGATCAGAAATAATCGAACTAGGCACTCCATGCAATCGCACAATAGTATTCACATATAGTTCAGCAAGTTGATCTAAACTCGAATTGTTCTTCATTGCTAAGAAATGTGCTGACTTTGTCAATCGATCAACAATAACCCAAATAGAATTCATTCCCTTGGTTGACCTCGGTAAGCCTAAGATAAAATCCATCGACACGGAATCCCATTTCCATTCTAGCACATCCAGAGGTTGTAATAAACCTGCTTGTCTTTGATGTTCGATCTTGATTCTCTGACATGTCAAACATTTAGCCACATAATCTGCTACTTCTTGCTTCATATTGCTCCACCAATACACTTGCTTCAAATCTTTATACATCTTATTTCCTCCTGGGTGAATCGAATATGGTGAACTATGAGCTTCTTCTAAAATTCTCTTTTTCAACTTCTCATCATTAGGCACACATAATCTTCCCTGAAACCTTAACGTACCATCTTCTTGAATGACAAAACCGAGTGACTTTCCATTTCCCACCCCACTCCTTATTCTTTCTAATTGTGAGTCTTTACATTGCGCTTCCTTAATCTCATCAATCAAAGTTGGCTTTATTACCATCACATTCAAACAAGCACTTCCTTCCTTGATAAACTCAATTTCCATCTTTTGCATATCATCTTGATTGGCTCAAGAAAAAGTTAGGATTGAGCTTAGGTGAGATTTCCGACTTAATGCATCGGCAACAACGTTAGCATTTCCGGGATGGTATTGAATATCAAGGTCATAATCTTTAATAAGTTCTAACCACCTACGTTGTCTCATGTTGAGTTCTTTCTGGGTGAATATATACTTAAGACTCTTATGGTCAGTGAAAATTTGACACGACGCTCCGTACAAATAATGTCTCCAAATTTTGAGAGCGAAAACAACAGCTGCAAGTTCGAGGTCATGGGTAGGGTAGTTTTGTTCATGAACTTTGAGTTGACGTGAAGCATAAGCTATAACTTTTCCATTTTGCATTAAGACACATCCTAACCCATTCTTAGAAGCATCACTATAAATCACAAATCCCTCAGTTCCAGATGGAAGGGTAAGAATAGGGGCAGTGGTGAGACGTTTCTTAAGTTCTTGAAATGCACATTCACAATCATCGTTCCACACAAATTTGGTATTCTTCCTAACTAATCGGGTTATGGGTAAGGCAACCTTAGAAAAGTCTTGTACGAATCTTCGTTAATATCCTGCTAAACCCATAAAACTCCGTACTTCAGGTACATTGGTTGGTCTAGGCCATTCCACAATTGCTTTTATTTTCTCAGGATCAACAGATACACCTTTCTCGGAAATAATATGACCTAAAAATGATATTTCCTTAAGCCAGAATTCACATTTCGAGAACTTGGCATATAACCGGTTTTTAATCAACATATTTAACACTTTTCTCAGATGTTCCTCGTGTTCCTCATTACCCTTAGAATATACTAAAATATCATCAATAAAAACAACTACAAACTTATCGAGGTATGGTTTGAAAATGCGGTTCATTAAATCCATAAATACAGCTGGCGCATTGGCTAACCCAAATGGCATCACGACAAACTCATAGTGACCATATCTAGTTCTAAAGGCTGTCTTTGGAATATCCTCGGGTTTAATTCAAAGTTGATGGTATCCAGACCTCAAGTCAATCTTTGAAAACACTTTTGCACCTCTAAGTTGGTCAAACAAATCATCAATACGGGGTAAAGGATACTTATTCTTAATAGTAATCTTGTTTAACTCTCTATAGTCTATGCATAACCTCAAAGTTCCGTCCTTTTTCTTCACAAACAATACAGGGGCTCCCCAAGGTGAAACACTAGGTCGTATATATCCTTTTTCAAGTAACTCATCTAATTGTTTCTTTAATTCTTGTAACTCAGCTGGTGCCATTCTATATGGTGCCATTCTATATGGTGCCTTAGAAATAGGGGTGGATCTTGGGATTAATTCAATGCTGAAATCTAATTCTCTTGGTGGGGGCATACTAGGTATTTCTTCTGGAAAAACATGTGGGTATTCACAAACAACAGGTATGTCAGTAATGGAAGATGCAGGGGTATTTAGGTCAACAACACTACATAGATAACCAGATAAACCACTCTCAATCATTTTACGTGCTCTCAAAGCATGGACAATTTGAATCGTTGGTTTTCTTACTAACTTATGGAATGAAACTCTATCTCCATTTGGTGTTCTAAGGGTCACACTTTGCCTCGAACAATTAAGGTTAGCTTCATACTTAGTCAACCAATTCATTCCCAAGATTATATCAAATTCAGATAGGTCAAAAGCTACTAAGGCTGCTAGAAACTCTACTTTTTCTATTACAATGGGACAATCTCTATACATGGTTCTACATTTCACTATTTCTCCACTAGGAAGGGAAACACTCATAGCATGAAAGTCACAACATGGTTTCAAACTTAAACATTTAGCAAACAATGGTGAAATAAAGGAATGTGAAGCTCCAGAATCAAAAAGAACATGGGCAGGTAAAGAATGGATAGAAAAGGTACCGGTGATAACATTATCATCCTCATCAGCTTCATCTTGTCTCATCACAAAAACTCTTCCAGTTGGCGGTAGTCGAGGTGGGTTGCGGTTTGAACCTGAGGCGTTGTTGTTGTTACGACCACGATCGTTGTTAGTTGGAACTGGTCCTCTCATGGTTGAAGTCACTTGATTTGGGCAATCTCTGACGTAATGATCATGACTTCCACATCGGTAACAAGCATTTGTGCCCACACGACATTCACTCTCAACATGACTCCTTTTTCCACATTTGGCACATCCCTGCGACCGATTGTTCCTTCCTTGAAATCCTTGCCCCCTATTATTTCCTTGATTACCATCATTCCTCCTTTGATTTCCCTGATAACTTTGGTTAGGCTTCTTTGCTCCTCCTTGGCTTTGGTTATCATTTCTCCTTTTATACCCAACATTCTTCACTTCTCGAAGTAATACCACTCGCTCTACATTAACTGCGATATCAACCATATCCTGATATGAAGTAAACCTTTGAGTGGACAACCTATCCTGGTACTTAAGGTGCAGACCTCGCTCGAAACGGTTCATCCTGGACTGTTCTGTCGACACCAAGTCTGGTGCAAACCTTGACAACTCCATGAACTTATTTGCGTATTCCAAAACGCTCATTGTTCCTTGTTGCAAGTGGAGGAATTCATCTTCTTTTTTTTTCCTTAAGGATGGTGGATAAAACTTGTCTCTCATTAACTTCTGGAGTTGGTTCCAACCAAATCCCGACACATTCTTTCGTTCCTTGTTGACTTTCCACCATAATCCTGCTTGGCCCGTTAAATAAAACACAGCAAAGTCAACTTTCCATTTCTCTGGGCATTCCAGGGTTTCAAACAACTGATCAATGCGACTTATCCAATCCTCGAACTCAACTGGATCAGGGTTGCCATCCTAGGATGGTGGGTTGAGCGATGAAAAGTTCTTGAACATTGTTGCGCTCTCGTTCCCACTTACATCTTTCTTTTTCCGAGAATTATGGACTAATTCGGCCAACATCGCACTCACATTTTCTAATCGTTCTATTCTTTCCTCATTGCCATTAACATGGACATACTCCTCGTGGATAACATTGTTATCATCATGAACATGGTGCTCATTGTGAGCTCCGTTGGTGACATCATTGATAGCATCGATAGTCGACATTCTGCATAACATGTCTTATAAGATTGAAGCGAAATAATAATATAAAATAATCCCTTTGATCCCGTTCCTACACTTACACTCATATCCATTTTATCTTAGCAAGATTTTAGAGCATTCTTTTTAATTTATTCCTTAAAACTCTTTACTTAAAGCCTCGTGAATTTTATTCGTGCGAAAACCCGTAAGGTTTAGCACTTTTGGTCCAAAACCATTGCTCTTGATACCAAACTGTAACGCCCCGACCTCTAATTCAATTATTAAAGCATAATTAGCAGCGGAATTAACCTAATTTGGTCGGGACATTACCTGCCGTAACTCCCTATTGGGAATTACAACGCAACCATCAATCATAAGCTATTAAATCCCAAAAGTTATTATAATAATTCTTTATATTACCGAAATAAAAGTTCATAACTTACTAAGAGTCTTTAATTAAACCATTAAAACATTAAGCATAAACTAAGTGAATATTATTCAAGTGAAATTCCTCGCCACTACTCGTCTCCATTGATCCCCGCAGTACCTAAAACAGAAAACAAAACGGTGAGCCGAAGACTCAGTAACGAACTATTCTAGCAACGTAAATTCATTTCAATTCATTTTATTTAATAACACAGGGAGAATAGAATAATTTAAAACACTTTATAAAGTCCTTTATTTAATTTATTCCTAACTTTTGGGTGCACATGCTAGCCGTGGCAAGTATGACATGGTGGAACGTCTTCCACGATGGACCGCTGTCCATAAAACATGGGGCCTTGGCCCGAAAACATGAGAGCCTTGGCTCAATGGGCGGATGCCCCATGGATACATGCATGACCGAGAATCGTAACCTGTGAACATATACTGCCAAACGGACTAGGAATTTCACTTTCGTTTATCATGTTTCGTTTAATTTTACATTTTAGCCTTTTTACTTCAGTTGAAGTAACATATTTCCTTTGGATCATACGATCAAACATCCTTTCTTTTCATGATTTCTTATAAACAGCATTTTATAAGAAATTCAATCAATCATAATATCATTTTATAAGAAATTCAATCAATCATGAAATAAGGAATAATTCCATCAAATCATATTTATAATAAATTATTCAATCAAAACATAATTCATTTCCCGCAATTCAATAAAACATGACAAAGAATTCAGATCATAAATTCAATCATATTGTCATGATTTCATAAACACATTTAGAAGGGAATTGCGGGTACTAGCAATAGCCGTTACCTTAATTCTGCGTTACGTTAAGCTTTGTCCTTGGTTCGTTCTTTCTGAGCTCCGAGTCCGAATTCTTTCAAAAGATTAAATTATTGAATTAATATATAAAATGATAAATATTTTAGAATTAATATTGAAACGATTAATATTTTCCAAATAATTTATTAGTTTATAATTCATAAATTAATTAAGTATTTAAATAAATCGTATAATTAAATTCAAGTTTTTGGAAAAGTTTTAAATCTAGAATAATCATCAAATTTATCTGTTGTTCTCCGGTGGTGCCACCAACATGAGCCTCTCCATATGCCAAACCTTGGGGAGTATACAAGAAGCACATTTCAAAATACAACATTCAAAATTCGAATACAAGTACAAGTTCAACAATACAAAGAAGGCTCTAGATCCGTACTTGGAGTAATACCGGACTTCCCGACGGCAATGAAGAGGGGTCCGACTTCAGCATGTCAAGGCGCAGGGGCCTGCATCTAAGGACGAGGCCACCGTCCTCTCTTATGACTCCGAGTACACACTCTTTAGTGTTTCGGACAGCAGAGTACAACCTCCATTATTCAAGATTCCAAAGCCGCAAGCCGCGCAATTTCAAGCAGTCCGGATCAACGCTTCGGGCAGATTTCGGGTCGATTTTTTTTCAAAATTCAAGCATTCTAGTCCTAGATCGGCGTCCTAAGTCGAGTCTGCATATACATAAGCAAGAGTTAAATATACTTTGACTTGTGCTTTTCCTAACCAAAAAACCTCAGTCAAAGTGGGGGCTTATAGTTGGTACATACACCCGAAAAAATGGGCAAATTTTTTCAAAATTTTTCGCAAAATTGTCAGGCATGCATATAGCTACAAAATTTCAAGGCACACACTACGCATACAATTTCAAGCATTCAAACATACAAAAGCCAATCTTCAAATTTTACAAACCACACAAAAATTCAATTTTCAATCCATACAAACACAATACAACTAGCCTATACAAAATCAACCCAGGAAAACTGGAACTCGCTACCATGCAGGGTCAGTCTAAGTCATCATCAGCAGTGATATCAACCACAGGTGCCTTGTCCCTATTCCGCCTCCTAAAGCGCTCCAACTCCTGATCCATCTCCGTCCCAGGGGTACTAGGATCCTGCTCCGAGATACGAAGTGTGCCAGTGGAGGGATGAACTCCCTGCTGAGGAGAGGAATACTGATACGGCGGCGGCATCGGCATATACGGATACGACCCATACATCTGAGCCTGGCGCATCCTATCCATCTCCACGTAGCAAGCCCATGCACCTGCACCCCAAGGCTGGGGACCACTTCCTTCGAAGTAATAGCCGGAAGGAGGAACAAAGGGTCGTGAACCGCTAGCACCTCCGAATGAATGCATGGTGGGGTCAACATGTACAAAAGGGGAAGCTCCCCACTCAGCATCAGAATGCCTCTGATGAGCACCAGCACCAGACCCCTATCCCAGCTCCAAGCTCGGTCCCTCCTGTCTCGAGGACGTCTCCGCTTGAGGCTCCCTATCAACAGATTCCCTACGGTCCCGACGGCTGTCCTATATAAGATACAATTTCAAGAATCAATTTTCCAGTTGGAATTTCCAGTATACAAGTTTCAAAATCAAGTGAGGTACCTCTCTGTTCCATCCAGAAAGCTTCCGGGTCAGCTTGGCGCACTGCCTCTTCCAAGAATCAAGCAAGAGCATCCAGCGACGCACTCTCACCCGAGGCGCCTGCATACAAAATTCAAGATCAATTTCCAAATACAAGTTACAAACAGTTTCAAAAATGCAACAGTACTTACAGGGGCGTAATGCTCGGGTACAACATCATATGATTTCCGGTGCGGAGGAGAAGCCCAAGGAATGGTCTCCACAACCTCTTCCCCGTCCGAGTTCTCATAGCGGAGGATCCTATCAGCATGAGGAATGTCCTCAGGATCAACCTCCTCCTCCTACATACAATCATACAATCATTCAATCAATACATAAATACAAGAATACAAGAATACAAGGTTCAAAAGCTCACCGGCAGTATGAAGCGTACTGGTGGAGCCAGCCTCCTCAGAAAGTCGTCATAGCTCCCCTTCCTGTGTACAAACTCCCTCCAAGAGCGGCAAACAGCCTCGCCCCTAGCCGGGCCAACGCCAGCATGGACTCCGGCGGATCCTTGGGGACAAGTCTATCCCCTGAATTGTGTTGAAGGGACACTCGCTCCCCCAGATACCACATATGGCGGTAAAGCCCGGGAAGCAAACAGGAATTGGGCACGAGCAGCCGAGACAGGTACAACTGCATTGGCAAAAGGACACCATACCACCTACAAAGCAGACAACTCAGGCAACATTACAAATACAAATACAAGAGAGCAAAACAGTACAAAAGATTACCCTATCAGCAGGCAAAACTCTCCAAGCTCTGCGAGAAGCCGCCATGGACGCACCAACGCGCACCGCTCCTATCCAAGAGGCAGCATACGGGTAAGCCGCATCTCTAGTATGCTCCGGCGCCAAAGTCGGAAAGTGCTCATAGATCCAAATCTTTCAAGGAACAAAAAAAACATCAGTCAAGTTCAAGACACAAGCATACAAAAACAAAGTACAAAATACAAGGAGTCTCGAATACCTCCAGCACGCTCCACAGAGCAGCCATGCTCGGGTCACTCCCCAGTGCAGTCCGGGAGGCCCGCCCCATTTCATACAAGAGGTGGCTATAGGCCAAACCACCCAAGTTATAACTCGGAACAGCTCTCAAGTCCCTCAGAGCGGACAAGAAGCTAATATGCACCCGACTGTTCCTACTCGGGGCAATCACTCTGCTAACCAAGACAAGGAGGAAGAGCCTAACCCTCTGCTCCGCAGACACACCCTCCCCACAGATAGCATCCACAAGCACCGTCATAGAAGCGTGAGAGTCGTCCTCTGACAAATCAACAACAGGGCCGAGCAAGTCCCTTGCAGCGGCCAAGCGCCACGTCAGCTCAGAGTCAAAGGTCACATTCCTCTCGGAAAAAGGAAGACCTGTAATCATAGCAAACTCAAGAGGGGTAATAGTAATCTCCCCCCATGCCATGTAGAAAGTGTTGGTGGTATCCCACTACAGCTCCAACAAAGCCCACAAACGGTTTTTATTCCCTGTTATCCTCGAGGAACCTCCCATGGTGCGCCAGAAATCGGCCAGGCCCATCTGCGACCAAATCCCCATAACCTCCTCATCAGCACGGAGAGCCTTAAAGGCCCTCTGAACTTCCACCAAGGACTAGTAAGTACGGAACGGCTTTCTGTCGGCCTACAGGTGAACGAGTTAGCTCAAGACATATACAAGTATGAAGTACAAATTCAAAACACAGTACAAGACTCACCACGCCAGCGCGAGGTCGCTGAGACAAGTGCCAATCCGGCCAAAACACCAGGTCGGAAGGAGTCCAACTAGCACCAGGGAAAGCAGGCACATCTCGGGGAACCATACCCCCACCTGGCGCATTCATTGCAGCCGCTTCATCATCCGAAGCATCTTCCTCAACAGCTCGAACCACAGACGACTCAGCGAGCTTTCTCCGAGTGTGACGAGGCATACTAAATCAAGTAGCATACAAAGAGTCAAAATTCTAAACTGGGGGCTATCTTATACTAGCCTAAACAAAGTCAAAAAAAAATTCAAAACAAAATCCCCAATGGACCTCTAATTCAAGGTACAAGTTCTACACCAACGCCTAGGCTACCCACGCCGAAGCAGGTATTCAAATTTCTACACCAGCGCCTAGGCTATCCATGCCGAAGCAGGTATTCAACTTCAACATCAACGCCTAGGCTATCCATGCCGAAGCAGACACGAGTTCAAAAATTCAAAAGTACAAGTTCCAACAATTCAAGTTCAAGTGGCTATCAAACAGTTTTCTACAAGATTCAAGAAGCCTAAGCATACAAGCATCATTTCAAGGTACGAGAAAATCAAACCTACATGCAATCCTAGAGTTATTTCAGAAGCAAAGACATGAAAAACTTACATGAACAAGGCAAGAACAAGACCAAGGGGAGAAGCTAATCGACCTTTGAGAGAAAAGAAGCAAGAGTTTCAAGCGAATGTGCCTCAAAATGGCACGGCAAGGGGGCACTTATATAGTGCAGCCCAGCGCCTGGCACCGCACTTGCGCCTAGCGCTGGCCTGTTGCATGCGTAGGTCTGCAGCGCGCGCAGTCTCCCGTGCTGATTGCACGCCCTTTGCTGCTACGATCTTCCTCACCAAGCATCAAACGTCGCATCGAACCATCCATCGAAAATACGGGTATACACCTGTATCTCCAAGTACAAGCAGATGAATATTTCAAGAATACAATGTCCAAAAAAAATACAACGACTCAGGCGCCCAACTCCCAACGGACCCAAGCTCCGGGAATGTCAGTCGAAATGAAAATTTTTAAGGGCCAGTAAAAAGCTCTTAGCCCCAGCAAAGCACATCCCTACAGATTAACTCCGGGTGTCAAAGTTCAGAATTCAAGATTCAAAAATTCAAATTTTCGATGCCAAGCTCCGTCCTAAACCGAAGGCGGAAAAATACAAGTACAAATCGGAGTCATCACCAACCGCATCGAGGTAGACTCTATCCTTTTTCTAACGCTTGTTTTGTGCAGGTACCCGCGTACAAAGAGTGGTCTCGATTGCAGAACATCTTGACCATTCTCCGTCCCTTTCGAAATACTTTGACTTGCACTTTCCTAACCGAACGCTCAGTCAAAGTGGGGGCTTCTATAGACACCTAATATGTGTCTCCCCTTTGGGATGATGACGATACCATTATCCTTGTTAGGCGATTGGAGTAACTCCAGGCGGATATCCCAATTGCTAAGAATACCTCCAAAATCCAATCCCCGAGGCCGTTCCCCTCCCGGAACTCGGTACAAAATACAACTTCCAAAATCCAATTTCAAAATCCAAGTACAATCTTAACTAGTGGACAACCCCATTGGTCTTACTAGGCCTTTTCCACTCAAAATCATATAAGGCAAGTCAAATTCGGGCGCCGACCCACAAAATCGAGCATGCCGGGGCCCGCCCCGTAAAACCAGAATTCAAAATCCCGAGAAAGGTTTGTTTTTAGACGCAAATTCAAGCCTTAACCTCCAAGCAAACACTATGTGCCAAACATCGTACTATTCGTACGAAGGTACACCCATACAAGACAAATCAAGGACGGCATCTTTCCGTCCTTTTTGGCGGCATTCAGCCCACGTCAGCAGCGCCTAGCGCTAGCCTGGCGACAGGCGCTGGCATGTGCTGGCGTTTTGCACCATTTCCCTCCTATAAATACCCCTCATTTCCTTCAAAAAAAGAGGGAGCACAACACATACAACGTCGTAATTTCGACATTACTCCTCACAATACAAACTTCAAAACTCTTCAAAACACATACAAAAATTCCAAAATTCAAGAGCAATTGGGAGCTCGTACCTAAGCCTAACTAGGTAAATCCGAATCCCATTTCAATCAATTATGCTATTTTGATTTCAAATGATTAGCAAGTTGGTGTTTTTTGTCATAAAAAACACCACTTGCAACAATCATACATGCTTTTTCAAAAATACAAACTTTTTCAAAATACAAAATACAAATTTTCAAGATTCAAGGATGTTCAAAGTTGTTTGCATTCATCTCTTTGAACTAGAATCACCTTCAAGCATGGAGTAATCAAAGATGAAACCTTTTAGCATTTAAAGGTTTAATCTTTTGAGATTCAAAACTCCATTTTTCAATATACGAGTTCAAGTCTTCAAATTTCAATATACAAGTTCAAGTTTTCGAATTTCAATCATTTCAAGTTCAAGATTCAATCTTTTCAAGTTCAAACCTTTCAATATTCAAGATTTCAATTTCAAGTTCAATATGAAAAATCTAGGAAATTTGGGTTGAGCAACCTCTCCCAAGTTGAGATTTTTGGCTTTGAATTCGTGTCGGGCGCACTTTTTTTTAAGGAGCCGCTTGGCGTTCGAATGTCATGTGCCCAAGTACAAATTTCAATTATGCACCTTTCAATATCGCAATTTCAATATCGCACTTTCAATATCGCACTTTCAATACCGCAATTTCAATACCGCAATTTCAATACCGCAATTTCAATACCGCAATTTCAATATCGCACTTTCAATTCCGCACCTTTACTTGCCTAGTCCATTTTTAGGCAATGTGGACCTACTCCCTATTCCTTTTCTAGGGGGTCTTGTATTTACTAATTCCGCACTTTATTTAGTGTTGTGATGTTGCTGTATGTGCTTTATCGCTTTCATCACCAACATGCTAAATACAACAAAATACAAAGGTTACATCACGCTTAACGAAGATATTTTTGGACAAACCGGCCTTAGGTTCCTTAAATCAATCTTTAAAGCAAAGTGACCACCGTACAATTAGAAATTCTATTTTGTTCTAACTTGCAAACCCACACAGTCTAATCTTAGGGTTTATTTTCGAAACAATGTTGTGCCAACGTACTTGAATATTTCTAAAGCTCGCCGAATAAGCATTTTCGTTCCCGAGCCCGAATCTCACCCATCCGTTTCAAGGATTCAAGGCCTTATCCAAAAATAGAGTCATTCTGCGGTCTTCCCAAACGAGACCTAAAATAAGTTTGGTGGCGACTCCTTCGAGGTGCAAAAATAATTCAACGGTTCTCTAAACGAACCGCCGCGTGCCAAACCCCCCATTGTAGGAAACGGGAAAAAGATCAAAAAAACCCTCCTACAGCACCATGAATTTCTCAACTAACGGGCTTAAGCCCCATTCCCCTCGACGTATCAAGGACTAATCTTCTATTTAGTCCCTTGGTTAAAGGATCTGCTATATTCCTCTCAGATCTCACAAATTCCATAGTAATTACACCACTCTTTATTAGTGTTCTCACAGATTCATGCCTCTCATGAATATGTCTCTTTTTGCCGTTATAAGTACTGTTTTTAGCAACACAAATAGCATCTTGAGAATCACAATGTAGAGATACAGGTGGAGCGGGACTCCCCCACAATGGAATTTCAGCCAATAAATTTCTCAACCACTCTGCCTCTTGGTCGGCCAAGTCCAATGCAATAAATCCGGGCTCCATAGTTGACCGGGCAATACAAGTCTGTTTAGAATACTTCCAAGAGATAGTTGTTCCACATAAAGTGAATATATATCCACTAGTGAAACTTACCTCATCATTGTCAGATACCCAGTTTGCATCACAATAACCTTCTAAAACAGCAGGAAATCCAACATAATGCAAACCCCAATCCATAGTACCCCTAAGATACCTTAACAAACGCCTAAGAGCATTCCAATGATCTTTACTAGGGTTATGGGTATATCGGATAAGCCTACTCACTGCATAGGCTATGTCAGGTCGAGTGTAATTCATGAGAGACATTAAACTCCCAATTATTTTAGCATATTCAGACTGAGATACACTATTGCCTTTGTTCTTTTTCAAGTGTATGCTAGCACCATAAGGAGTTTTAACTGGCACAATATCAAAACAATCCAAAAGCAAGGACGACATCTTTCCGTCATTTTTGGCAGCATCCACGCCACGTCACCAGCGCTGGGCGCTGCCAGCTGCGCGCAGCGTTGGCTATGGCTGGCGTTTAGCAGCAAATCCCCCTATAAATACCCTTAATTCTGAGCATTTCAGGGAGGCAAAAATCGACACATAACGTCGTAATACAAAATTTGCACCTCAAAATTCAATACAAAAATCAATACAAAATTCTCCAAAACACCATACAATCTTCAAGCTTTAAGGAATTGGGAGTTCTAATCGGAAAGCTTGCCTAAACCAAACTAGGTAATTCCGAATCCCAACCCTAATCTATTCAATGATGTTTTGATTTCTATTTCAAAATGATTAGTAAGTTGGCATTTTTACTCTTAAAAATTTCACTTGCAACAATCATACATCTTTTCAAAATCCAAACTTTTCAAAATACAAAAATGAAAACTTTCAAGATTCAAGGATGTTCAAAGTTGTTTGTAATCACTTCTTTGAACTAGAGTCATTTTCAAGCATGGAGTAATCAAAGATGATGCCTTTCTAACTTTTAAAGGTTTAGTCTTTTGAGATTCAAGACTCCATTTTTCAATATAAAAGTTCAAGTTTCAAATTTCAAGATCGACCAATTTTTAGGGTTGCTCATGACTACTTCCCTAAACTAGGATCCTTTCAAAGTAAGAGCACATCAAAGATCTAACCTTTTCAACATTAAAAGGCCCGATCTTTGAGATTCGAGTCTCTTAACTTCAATATTTCAAGTTCAAGTTCAATATTTCAAGTTCAAGTTCAAGTATTTCAAGTTCAATATTTCAAGATTCAAACTTTCAAGTTCAAGTTCAATATGCAAAATCTAGGATACTTTGGGATGAGCAACTTCTCCCAAGTTGAGATTTGTGGCTTTGAATTCGTGTCGAGCGCACTTTTTTTTAAGTAGTCGTTTGGCGTTCGGATCTCATGTGCCCAAGTACAAATTTCAATATTGCAATTTCAATTATGCACCTGTCAATTCCGCAATTTCAATTCCGCAATTTCAATTCTGCACCTTTCAATTCCGCAATTTCAATTCCGCACTTTCAATAACGCATTTCAATTCCGCAACTTTACTTGCCTAGTCCTTCTAGGCAATGTGGACCTACTCCCTAGTCCATCTCTAGGGGGTCTTGTATTTACTGATTCCGCACTTATTTACTATTGTGATGTTGCTTTATTTGCTTTATTGCTTTCATCACCGCACATGCTAAATACAACAAAATGCAAGGTTACATAACGCTTAATCAAGATAATTTCTTGGACAAACCAATCTTAGGTTCCCTTAAATTAACTTTAAAGCAAAGTGACCACCATACAAAGTAGAGATTTTATTTGCTCTAAATTCAAACCCACATAGTCTAAACTAGGGTATTTTCGAAAATGTTGTGCCACGTACTTGAATAATTTCTAAAGCTCGCGGAATAAGCATCTCGTTCCCGTGCCCGGATCTCACCCATCCGTTTCGAAGATTCAAAGCCTTATCCAAAATCGAGTCACTCTTGGTCTTTCCAAACGGGAGCTTTAAAAAATGTTTGGTGGCGACTCCTTCAAGATACAAAAATACAATGGTTTCTAAAAACCGCCCCTTGTAGGGAAAAGAACATCTTTTACATTCACAAAAAAAATCCCCTACACTTAGCCTCAACACAAATTTCACACTTATTATGACCATTACTATTCAGATTAGGAATTAGAGACATTGTTTGCAAACGTTTTAAAGAGCCATAATTGACATGTCCTAATCTACCATGCCAAAGATCAACAGACTCAAGCAAGTAAGCAGAAGAAGTAGTCTTATTCATAAAATCAATAACAGATATAGTCTCTAAAATAAACAAACCACCAGACAAATATCCCTTCCCCACAAATTCCCCATTACGAGATAAAACAAGTTTATCACCCTCAAAAACAAGTTTCACACCAGCTTTGATAAGGAGAGCACCAGAAATTAAGTTCCTGCGAAGAGAAGGGACATACAGTACATTTTGCAAAGATAAAGATTTTCCATAATTCAGCTTTAGGAGAATTTCCCCTTTGCCAAGCACCTCAGAACTGCTTGAATTTCCCATAAAGACCTGTTCACCTCCCGTAGCTTCTTTGAATTCTGCAAACAGTTCCTTATCTGAACAGAAGTGCTTAGTTGCACCTGTATCAATAATCCATTCAGTTTTATTATCAACTAAATTAATTTCAGAAATCACAGCAGTAATAATTTCATTAGTATCTTCAGCAACACGAGCTTGATTCGTGGTTTGATCCGGTTTCTGGCCATTGCTTGCAACATCCTTGCGGTTGTAGCATTTCCAAGCCTTATGGCCTGACTTACCACAAACATAACAGCCACCAGATCCTTTCTCTGACTTTCCATTTTTCTTGAAGTCTCCACCTTTTTTGCCTTGAACACCAAGTTGTTTGGTATTCTGATTCTTCTTCTTGAAGTTTCCAGAATTCTTGTTTTGTTTATTAGACCTGTTAGATTTTGGGAAAGAAGATTCCACAATGTTAGCTTTAACAGAAAGTTCATAAGGAGAAGAATCCTTATCCTTCAATCGGTTGGCTTCTTCGATCTTCATGTGGCTGACCAATTCTTCAAGTGACATATCTTTCTTCTTGTGCTTGAGATGATTGTGGTAATTGGACCATGAATCTGGAAGCTTCTCAATCAGAACCTTGGCTTGCAGCACCTCACACATCTTCATACCTTCTGCCAGAATATCAGCAACCAGATTTTCGTACTCATGGACTTGATCCATGATTGGCTTGTCATCAACGATCTTGAATTGTAGCCACTTTCCCATAGCATACTTCTTTTTTCCAGCATCATCTGTACCATATTTCTTTTCCAAGGTCTCCCAAACAGATTTAGCAGATTTTTTATTGATGAAAAGATCAAAAAGAGAGTTACCCATATGACTGAGAAGGTGACCTCTAACGAACTTGTTGTGCTTCTCATACTTGGCGATCCGTTCATCAACATTTGGTGTGGCAGTGGCAGCATCAGATGTCTCGATGAGAGGACGTTGAGGACAGTCTTGAACAAGGACGTAATCAACCTCCAACTGGTCAAAAAATATCAGTAATTTTTTAGCCCATCGTTTGTAAATTGTACCATCGAGAGGTTCCAATTTGGGGAGATCAGATTTCACAGTAGGAAATTTTGCTTCTAAATTGTAGGAAATGATACCGTAAAATCTGAAAATGATAATAAAATGTGGGCCGAATATTTGATGTATGTAAAGCTGTGACGTGTTATAAAACACTGTCTTAGAAGCAAAATTCGCCCCGACTATGGTGCAATCAGAAATTGCGTTGCCCCCCAAGATTTAACACAGCGTCCCTCCAAAATGTGCACTCAACTAAGGAGGAATTTGGAACTCATAATAATGCTCAGAAAGTAGGTGAAGAGAAGAGAAAAGAGTTAGAATTTTCGATGTGTTTGAAATGATCCCAGAAACTGATTTATATAGCTACAACATTTTGTAACCGAAAATCAGATTTTTAATGAGGTAATTAAAGCCGAAAATCAGAATTCAAATAACATTTGTAACTGAAAATCTGATATTTAATTTTGCAATTAAAACGGAAACGAGAATCAAAGAACCGTTTTCATAAATCAAGCGGTGGTTATGATTCCGTCATTAAGGTAGTGGAGTGAGCTACGTAACTGAACGGTCTCATAACCGCCAGTTACGTCTGGCCCAAAAAGGAGGCCCCACCACACCGCGCACGTGCCACGAACCTGAACCGGCCGGACGGGCGGCGGCGACGCGCGTGGGGATGCCCCCTTCTAGCCCACACCACTTGGGGAAGTACTTCAAAGTATAAACATTACTTCCCTATATTTAAACAAAGGGAAAAGTTTATTTTCTTTCCATGTGGGACAAAACCTTTTTCTTTAAATACTCCACTTGAAAAGCCTACTTTTCATTTCTACCAATGTGGGACATTTTCACAAAATGGTAAAACTCTTTCTTTGCATTATTTCCAACAATTCTTCTATTAGATAGTGAAGAAACATAGAGTTCAGGTTAGTGAAACTATGAGATTCTTCTATTAGATAGTGAAGAAACCTACAACTTGCAGTCAAACTATTATCATGTAGATTAATGAGTTCGTGACTTGTAAGAAAGATATGACAAAACCTAGATTCCCTAAAATGGTTAGAGGCCATATATAGACTCAAATTTTTTAGATGGTTAAAGGCCATAAAACAGAATCAATGTTTTGATGACAAAATTAAAATTTTGTTGATTTGCAAGAATAGGTTAACACCTATTGGTTGCAAATTGGTTTTAAGGATAAAAACCATCAAACATGGAATTGTGTTCACACATAAAGCTAGATTAGTTGCTAAAGGTTACAAGCAAATTCATGGAATGGATTGTGTTGAAACCTCATGCAAAATCATAATGCTCAAGTCTATAAATCAAGCAATGATTGCATATTAGTACATATGGCAATTGGATGACAAAACGTATTCCTTAATAAAATGTTGGAAGAAACTATGTACATGGTATGTCATAGGATTTGTGGATCCAAATAAATGCTTGAAAAGGAAAGCTAGCTTATGAAATCTAAGTACAGATTTAAGCAAGCAATTGGGAGTTAGAATTGTATTTTAATGAAACTAATAAGTATTTTTAGTTCCATAAAATGTACATGATTCTTATAGATATATAAGAAGTTTAGTGGGAGTATGTAAAACTTAATTGGTCCTATGTGTATCACACACATATCTCTCTATTGTGAAATAACATGCAAATGCTAATGACTTAGATTTGAAATTATTCATCAATGCTGGACCAAGGCAAAACTTAGTACATATTGGGTACTAAGATCTATTTACAAAGATCTTAGAATATTGTTTTAGATTAAGTAATGGCATTTACTAAATCAAACACGAAAGACTCTATTGGAGATATTCGACCCATATGAATAAATCTGAGTAATGAATGTTTGAACTATGTATAAGCATTTACTAAGTTAAACATCAAAGAATCTAATGAGATACTTCACCTATATTATATGTCAAAGAATTTAGCTGGACTCAGTGTCTACTGAAATTGGATAGCTAAAGTTACGTGAATAGAATTCAATTGGAAATTATTATGCGAAAGAATTTATCATGTATGATATGATATAAGGATCGCCAAAAATGTATCGTATGGCTTTAGGCATGACGAACATATACCAATCTCTATTGGTCTAAGTAAAGATAAACTAGACTGAGATCAAGAAAATACTATGGTACTTGAAAAGGTAAATAGGAATAGTTCTTGATTCAAGGAAATAAAGGTATGCTAAATATTAATGCTACATGCATAAAACACTAGCAAAGGATTAAGCAAGATCCCTTTGGAGTTAACCATTGGCAAGAATGAGCTAAAGAGCATCGTGGTTTGAAATGGCAACATGGATTGAAGACCATGAGTTATAGTGTGGGAAATTAAATATTAATTTCTATGTTCTAAGATATAGATGGAAAGTCATCCACATATCAATGAACTGCTTAGATAAGTAAAATCCAAACAAAGCATCACTAGCAACCTAAACAGTTGAAGTAAAAGTACTTATTTCCTAAGAAGCAATAAAACATAGTTGTTTATGTGAAAGAGTTCTTCATTGAACTTGGGTGGATCACATGTCTGTTGACTTGATGGTTCTCTGGCACTGGAAATCAAGCATAGTTTTGAATTCCATTAATTGTTTTAAAGAAGGTTTCGAGGCCCATGGTTGAGAAACACTGGGGTTGAACATTTATCATATATGAAATGTATTATTTCATATTCCATTTAATCTTGGTTTAGTATTAAATGATGAGTCCCTTCAATTTGACGATATATTCAAGATAGACTGTCAAGACCAGTCCTGTGAGTAAGAAATGTCTATCAAGTGAACTTGAATGTCAAAAGTTGAAAAAGGTCCCTAGTCGGAGTTTTCTATAAAGGTGGACGCATAGAAAACGCTAGACGACTAGAATGCAAGATGACTAATAGTTCTGTTTCTTGAACTATGTGGACATGGCAATGTCGCAATCATTTGCATAGATACTTACTTTGAGAAGACTAGTATGGGACAGACCTATGAAAATTTACTGTAAGAGATGAAAATTTGTCATAAGTAAATTTCATTACATTATTAGACACTAATCCTCAATACCTGAGTAATTTGAGTTTACTTGTTTGAGAACTGGTTACTTTGACGTTGTCAACCGTCGCACCGTAAAAGGAGGCTATAACGGCAACGCTTGGGTAATCACCTATCAAACGAAGTCTAACCTCAAGATCACAAGATAGGGATTTTCCTCCCGTAAATCGGGATGAGATGCTGAAAGTTGTACAAGGCCAATCGGAGAGCTAGAAACTGTAAAATGCATGGTCGTGCTCAGATGAATCATAGGCTATGATTATCTGTTTATTTGATTAGTTGAACTCTGAACCCGAGAAATACCTCTAGACCTAATAAGGATGACTACTCTTATATTATGTCCATGAGCAAGCATCAAGCGACAAAGGAATTAGGCAATGCACACTTGTCCCTAATGACAAGTGGGAGACTGAAGGAAATAATGCCCTTGGTCCAAATATGCATTCAATGCTAAGTCTAATAAATGCGGTTCAATATTGATTAATTATGCAAGTTAATAATTCAGTGAGATCAAGTGAGCTGAATGCCTAGCTAGAGGCCGCTTCAGTTCGAGTGGAATTAATAATATTAATCCACAACTTACTCTTGACTTAACCCGTAGGGTCACACAAATAGTACGTGAACGGATCAAGTATTTAAGTGAATTAAATACTCCATTTATGAATATCCGGCATCGACGGATCTCGGTTCCAGTGGGAGCTGAAATCGTCAAAAGGCAAATTATGAATACTCCGGAAACGATGATATTGCCGGAAACGGAAATATGGATCATAACGGAAATATAAATATTATCCAAATCGTAGATGTTGCAGGAAACGGAAACATGGTACGTATCGGAAAACATTATTGGAAATGGAAATATTGTCAGAATCGGAAATATTGTCGGAATCGGAAATATTATCGGAATCGGAAATAAATTCCAGAATCGAAAATATTAAATATTTGTTCAAAACGGAAATAAATTCCGGAATCGGAAATATTAAATATTGTTCGAATCGGAAATGAATTCCGGAATCAGAACACGAATCGGAAGCGCGACGTACGAAATAATCATCGGACGAGCTTGCTAGACGCAAGGCCCAGCACGAAGCCAGGCCCGCGCCTAGCGAAGCCCGCGCAGCGAGCAAGCAGCAGCAGCGAGCCCAGCAAAGCAAGGCAGGCCCAGCCGAGCACGGAGCAAGGCCAGGCCCAGCCGAGCAAGGCAAGGCAGGCCAGCATCAGCGCCAAAGCAATGGGCCGCGTGCTTCCAGCGCTGTTGGGCAGAGCCGCGCACAGCGCTCCCCTTCGTGGACTGTGTGTGTGTGTGTGTGTGTGTGTGTTCGTGCAACGCTACGAATCTTTAAACGCTTAGGATTGTCCAATTAATTGTTTTCCTAAATCCACGAGAGTTAGTTGTTTGATTAAACACTAAAAACCAAAGGATTCATTTTAGTAGAATTCTAATCGAATTAGTAAATTGAATCCTAGTGAAAAGCTAAGTCCAAGATTTCCTCTCTATAAATAGGTGATACATAATCACAAGTATTCATATAGTTTAAGTTTAAACTAACTTAATAATTTGCCAAAATAATTAAGCTTTCGAATAACATAAAACCTTAGATAATATTCTAGCTAATTGAACCTAAGGCGGATACGAAGGTGTTGTGGACTATCTACGGAGGGACGACACTTGGAATCCTAAACTTGTTCTTGTTCGGTTCGGGAGCAGCTAGGGAAGGCACGCGTCACATGTATGTATCCTAGATTATGCTGATTGACTATGTGGCAATTAATTTAGATTCCCGGCTTTATGGTTTTTCCGCATGAAATATATGTTAGATATTTGTCATAACCTAACACCTCTCTCCTCCTATTACCATTGTCTTTGTCCCATAGCGTCGCCCAACCACTGTCTAGCTATCCCATTGCACTCCCCAAAGATGATATCCTTGCATCCCCTAGCGTTGGGGTGGAACATTCTTGCCCACATCCTGACCGTGGCAAGGATGGCCACGACAAAATCAAGCCGTGGCCTAGTCTGCCTGGTCGTGCTGCTTCTAGTTAGCCGAAAGTAACATGTGGTGAGCCAAGCCCAGCCACAACCAGGTCGTCGCCCAGCCTGCCTGATTCCCTTGCATTGCCTTCCCCTCTATCCCCAAGCCCAACATATTTGGCCCAGCTGGAAACAAATCCAGCGTCCCCAACCTCTAGGAAATCCCCTCCTCCTAGTCCAAACAATTTGGCCCAGCTGGAAAACACATCAGCGACCCCACCCCCTTCCCTTGTCCCCCACGGTCAGTCCCTACTTCCCTTCCCTTGGCCCATATAACTCGTACGGCCCACTTGCCTCACATCCCTATTGACCTATTGTTGTTATCACCTCAAGTCCATAATTCACCATCCCAAGCACCTCCTTCGAGTGGTATTTTCACGGCTCCGTCTACGAGCAAGGTTCATGAAATGCGAACACGTGATAAATATGGCAAATATAAACCAAAATCAATATTAAATCGCAGTACAGTTGAAAAGGAAAAGGCACCAACATGTTTTTCTAAAGCAAATAAAATTCCAAAATGGCGTGAAGCCATGGCGGAAGAGATTAATGTCATGCTTGTCAAGAAAACATGGGATTTAGTACCATTTTATGCGTCAAATAACTTGGTTGGTATAAAATGGATTAATACGACAAAACCCGACGAAGATGGCCATGTGATTAGGCCTAAGGCTCGTCTGGTTGCTCGTGGGTTCGACCAGCAAGAAGATATAGATTATTCCGAGACCTTTAGCCCTGTTGTTAAATCAACTACTATTCGGTTGGTTTTGTCTTTAGCTCTTTACTCTAATTGGGTCATTCGCCACTTAGATGTGAAAAAAACATTTTTACATGGTGATTTAATTGAGGAAGTATACATGAAACAACATGCAGGTTTCATTCGTCCAGATATTCCTTAGCATATTTGTCGTCTTAGGAAAGCAATCTATGGTTTGAAACAGGCTCCTAGAGCTTGGTATCTTCGCTTCAGCAGTTTTTTGTTACAACAGAGCTCTTTAGTTGTCAATCAGATAATTCTATGTTCATTTTTCGTCGAGCCAAATTCATTGTTTATCTTCTTCTTTATGCCGATGATATTATTGTCACGGGAAACTCGGCCCAATTGATCACAAAATTCATATCCCTTTTGTCTGCCGAGTTTGCTATGAAAGATTTAGGTGATCTGCACTACTTCCTAGGAGTGCAAGCAATACGTACCTCAAAAGGTTTATTCTTATGTCAGAAGAAATATGTTCATGATTTACTTCAGAAATTCCATCTGCACAATGCTAAACCTGTGCGTACCCCTCTTCTTAATCGTACCACCCTTTCCGTTACAGATGGTGATTTATTATCCGATCCTACTGAGTATCGCAGTATGGTTGGGGCTTTACAGTACTTGACTATAACAAGACCTGATATTAAATATGTTGTGCATTTAGTTTCCCAATTTATGCATGCACCCCGCACATCTCACTTGTTGATTGTTAAGCGTATATACAGGTACTTACATGGTACTACAGACTATGGTCTATGGCTTCGCCCCGCCCCAGACATGTCACTCATGATTGCCTACTCAGACGCGAATTGGGCGGGTTGTCCTGACAGTTGTCGTTCCACCACTGGATATGCAATTTTCTTTGGTGGCAACCTCATTTCCTAGCGCTCGAAGAAGCAACCCACTGTATCCAAATCTTTCACAGAAGCAGAGTACCGCGCTGTTGCATATACGGTACAAGATACTCTTTGGATTCGTTCCTTGTTAGCTGAGTTGGAAATCGTCTTTCGCGCCCCCGTAAATCTCTATTTTGATAATGTTTATGTCTCCTCTCTTGCGGTAAATCCGGTTCAACATGATCGTAGCAAACATATCAAAATAGATTATAATTTCGTTCGGGAGCGTGTTGTTCATGGTGATTTAGTTGTACACTATGTCCCTACTAAGTTACAGATCGTTGACATATTTACGAAAGGTTTGTCATGCAGGTCAACGTTTTGAGTTTTTAAGATCCAATCTGCACATGGTTCCCCCTGCACAGATTGAGGGGGTGTAATAAAGGATACTAAGGGTATACTCGTAATTGTACTATTGTACAATATTATTATATATATGAGTCACAGACACTCGTATTAGGGTAAGCTGTACCATTATATTCACAAAGAGAACCTAAAAATAGAAAGTAGATAGTCAAACCCGCTCACTGGTGAAGGTCTTTCACACACTCAAGACCATGCTTTTGAAGAAAAGGGGTGTTGATATTGTTATGTACTCCCCCCGTCCCAGAATACTTAAATCGATTTGACTTGCACAAAGTTTAATATAAAGTAATTGACTTACGAAAATGATAAAGGCCGTTACATGTGACCTTTAAACTGTGTCACAATTATGACATGGCATGCTTATGTGCAACGATTTAAATTGGAATCTAAAAATTTAACTTATATCTCCTATTATACATATTTAAAATAAAGGTAGGAAAATCTTCATATTCTAATTTGTTTCTTTTTTTATATCGATTACTTTATTTACATGTTTTTATAATAAAAAATTTGCATTTATAGTAAAAATATTATGATGACTCTATAAGCTACACTACTACAAAAAGAACTTTGCGAGTCGCCTCTAAATGACCTTTAGTGTCGCCTATGGTGCGACTCTCAAGCTAGGGACTCTAAAACTTTTTGGTGTTTTAGAGTTGCCACTTTGAGGCGACACGAATACTATTATACATGTCGCTTATTAAGAAAGAAGCGACACTAAAGATATTTTTTTCAATAAAATTAATTAATTAATTAATTAATCATTATGAGTCGCCTATTATACTAAGAGGCGACACGAAAGGTAATTTTTAATTATTTTAAAATAATTAATCAACCTTTAATGTCGCCTCTAATCTCTATGGCCTACACGAAAAATATTTTCCGAAATAATTATTATAAGTTTTTTAATTATACGAGTCAGCTCTAAAGTTTATAGGCGACACCAAAAAGAAATTCCGGATATTTTTATTAATTTATTTAGTAATCGTGTCGCCTAATATACTAAGAGGCGACACGAAAGGTGTTTAAAAAAATTACCTTTAGAGTCGCCTCTTAAGGTTACAGGCGACACAAAAAGTTTTCAAAGTAATTTTTAAATCTTTTTACCCATTTTGAGTCGCCTATTATACCAAATGGCGACACGAAAAGTATTATTTTTTTAAAAATATATTAATTAACCATTAGGAGTCGCATGTAATTATAGGAGGCGACACCTAAAGTGTGTTTTATGTTTTTAGTTTTTTTTATTTGTTCTCGCTAATTTAAATTATTTCTATCTACGTAATAAAAAAATCACAAAAATAATAAATAGAGCTGAGACTTGCAGAACTACGAAAAAAAAATTTATTAATTCAAACAAGAAAGTTGGTTCAACAAGTATAAATAATGTGTTCCAAAAAATTAACATACAATTTGTTATAGTTTAATTTCTATCTCTGAAAACTAGAAAGTGACTACAAACAACTACTAATAAAATATCTGCTCCATTTTTCTCGAAAATCATAGATCTCCTCTTGAGTGTACGGGTTTGGAGAAAATATCTGTACTTCAACAAAATAATGTATAATTAATAAAATTTGGATAAAAGCTAGCACGTAATAAAAAATGAGATAAAGCTATAATAACAAAGATACACATACACGTACCTCTTCCATATTACCAATACTTTGTGATCAAAGTAAAACTATTTGATACATGTACTTCAAGACAGAATAGCCACATTCAAGCATTTCCGGTTCGTGGGAACACTAAGACACAATTATAATACACATTATATAAAGACTATCATATATATGAATAAAATTACGATAAAAATAATAGTCAAACTAATTAAATCTTACTGTAATTTCTTTCCATGTTAGAGGCTTTCGAGATTCTTTGTTGTTGGCTTGCCAAGTCCGATAAGTCCTAAACATGAGAACAATTAATTTGTCACAATTGGTGAAGGTAATTTAACATATAAGAACAATTTGAGAATCAAGTTTTGTGTACTTTAGTATGTTGAATAAAATATCAATATTTCAATTGCAAACCCTGCACTGTTGTTGTGTTTCCTGTCAATGCAATTATCTGTTACTGGGTTCTCAATGCAATTACATAGTATACTTTGAGACAACCAGAGAGGAAGTGGAATTCGATTGTATAAATTTGAGGACTCATCGGGAATGGATCAATGGGAAATGGATCACTGCAAATAAGGTATGATTTCTTACAGTTCCTTTAGATGTATTCTAAACATCAGCAGCTAAATCATAGGTTTTCAATTAACAACACCATTAGTTCCAAGCTATTACCTTAAAACTCATAACTGATACAACTGTCAATGTATTGCTGCGATTTTCTAGAAATTTGGTATTCCTGGTATTGTTGTCACTAAAAAATTATGTGCCCAGATTTATCTAGTTTTGTGGTTATAAATCCTGTTTTACCATTTTCATGCTAACTCTTGTACAACAATTGTACATTAATTCTTTGCATTTCCTATGGGCTTAATTGGATACCCCCCATGAATAACACAAGTAAAAATAGAAATACATCAAACTACCTTTAAGATAAGAAAAATAGTTCAAATATTAGAAAAATGCTGACACCTACACCCCACTTATATACGCCACATTTTCATTTTGGTATGTCCTAAAAAAATAGGCCACTATCCTTACCTAGTGAGTAAAGTGAATTCTCCCATATTACTTCTTTTAAGATATGATCCACATGTTGGGTTCAGTTCTTTGAAATGTTTCAAAATCATAGTTTCCTATTCTGTTTTATCATAATTTACACCCTCTTCCTATCAACGATATCGAAGAATTTACACTTTTACTCCAACAAGCAACGGCAAAATTTAACAGCAGCAGAAGTTAGCAGCAACAAAAATTAATGCAGCAGCAGTTAGCAGCAACACCAGTTAGCAGTTAGCAGCACCAACAGTTAGCAATTAGCAACACCAACAATTAGCTAGTAGTTAATTAATGTAGCAGCAAGAAACCAGTTAATGTAGCAGCAGTTAGCTAATTTTGGTCAACTAACATTATTAAATTGAAGGAAAAATACATGTGTTCCCCTTTTGATGGATGTGAAAGAAATATGTCCTTCACCCGAGGTGCATTAAGTCTAATACCAAGGTTCAGATTAATTGCGAACAATTAATTCAGTGAGATCAAGTGATCGGAATGCTTCCGATCAGTGAGTTCTAATGGATATTGAACTCACAACTTACTCTTGACTGAACCTACAAGGTCACACCAATGACACGTAACAGATCACCGGATTAAATGAATCGGAAATTCATTTAATAGCTTTTCGAGAATTAGTTGGAAACGTATTATACGATACGACCTTTGTCGCAATCGTATATCGTATCGCGAATATTCGTAAGCTGGGCGACAGGAATAAATCGTATCGTACGACGGTGATTCGTCGTATACGAAACGATAAATAATATATCGAAAATATATTAAATCGCGAATACGAAGAGCATCGGAGTTGCCGGCCCGTCGAGCCAAGCACGTAAGCGTGCAAGGCCCAACGAGCCAGCAAGCTCGCGAGCAAGCAAGGCAAGCCCATTGGGCGCGAGCACGCAACAGCACGCATAGCGCAGCAGCAGCGACGAGCGAGCAACGCCCACGGCCCAGCTGCTCGGCGCGCGCGCTGTGGGCTTCGGCCTGCAGTGTGTCGCTGGGCGCGGGCGTGGCTCCGTTGCTTGGCTCGCACGGCTTGCTAGCCGGCCTTGCTTCTTGCTTGGTCGGTTAGTAAGGTTAATGATATAACCTTACAACCTAGTTTCCAACACACAACACAATTCATGCACTCAAACCCTAGAGACAGCTAATTCTCTCTGTGCCTCCAAAGTGAGTTCTTCCCAAAAGCAAAGTATCTTGATCAATTGTCTAAGCTACGATTATCAAGACGGATCTGACGTGTCGGTGAACCAAGTAGAGGAACGACAAGTGGAGTTCTTTGTTCGTGTTCGTTGACGGATTAACGTGGAAAACACGCTTCGAATGTAAGTTTGCTTAATCTGTGCTTTATACATGTTTCCTGGCTTTGGGGATTGTTCCGCACATGTTATTATGTTTAACTGTATTCCCCTACAGTGGTATCAGAGCCTTATGTATTCAAATCATGAATTAGCATGATTATTATTGTTTTTGCATTGTCGAAATTTTTTGAATTTTTGTTGATTTTTCGGAATTTTTTCGAATTATGGGATTAATTGCGAAATTGGCAGTTCCGAAATCAAAAATATTCGCTTTTTCGATTTTTAAAACCCTAATCTGATGGAAAACAATTTTCTAAGATCAACTCATGAGAATAGAATTGCGAAAACAGGCCTCGAAGTATCGTTTTTTGGGCGTTTTTGTTAATTTTTCATTAAAAATTAAAAGTGTCGGACAGTAATTCAATTAAAAGGTCGAGCTAAACTACTCGGAATTGCTTGAAATTTTGACACAATGTTTCTGGGTAGATGCTTGATCTATGGTAAAATATCAGACTTTTCCGATAAGTATAAACCCTAATTTTGCCTTTCCCCAATTCGTAAAATTTACAACCCTAATTGAATTTTAATTAATTTTGGTTTAATAATTCGGTTAATTGGGGAAGGGGGTATAATTTCATGGGTCAGTGGCTAATTTTAAAAATTATTGGATTAAAATTTTGAATGGTTTCGTTAATTTTAATCGCACTTAAACCAAATTATCAATAATCTGAAATTTAATTGTTTATGAACGACATAAAGTTTCGGATTTTATTAATTAAAAGTTCAAACTCTAAGTTGATTCGATCGTTCTTGAAACTTTGAATATTGTTAACCCTTGATTTATTAATTTTACGAAATTGGATTGTCGTTAAAGTTTATTAAATCGTTAAAAATCGTTGTTTTTCGAAAATTAAATCGTAATCTTTTTTTTTGAAAAGTAAAATTAATGCAAGTTCGTGAATTAAATTTAATTTTAATTAAGTTGGTCGGTTTTACGAACCAAAAACACGAACATGGGCATGATGGAAGTATGGCTCGTCGAGCCATACGAGGCCATTGTGCTCGCCAAGCCGTGCGACACATGCAGCAGCAGCGATGCTGCGTGCCTCGTGCTCGCTAGGCAAGGAAGGGGCAGGCGAGGGCGCTTGCGGGGCTGCGACGAAGCAAGGGCAAGCCTTGCGACGTCCAGCACACTCGATGCACAACTCACGCAACGCAGGGGCAGTATGGTTGCGGGTACGCGGTGCGCATGCGGTGCGATGGAGCTGGGGCGCGCGGGCATTGCTCGTGTGCTCTTGGGCCTCACGCACGGTGGGGATGGGGTGCGCGGGCAATGCTCGTGTGCTCTTGGGCTTCACGCAAGGCAGGGCTGGGCGCAAGCCTAGCCCGATTAGGCAATTGAACTTTTTTTTAAAATCGTTTAATTCGTTGGGCTTCGTATATTTGCATTAATTTGGGCTAACGGGATATTTAATTTAATATTTTATTTGCTTGGACCGGGCCGCAAGTTTTAATTTAATATTTCATAATTAATTATCCGGAATAATTATTGGTTTGAGTGGGAGCCACTAAATGAAATTAAAATGAAATAATTATTTTAATTATTTCGTAGGTCGCATTATTTTAATTAAATTCAATTTTAATTAGAATAAAGTCTAAGGATTAATAATTTGGAAATTGATTAATCTTTTAGGACGCGTTTATGTGAATGTGAATTTTAATTAATTCACGTAAATACTTGCATATTAACATGGGCCATTCGTTTTAGCACACGAATGTATGAATGCGTATAATATATATTTTATGCAATGCAGGTACTCCAAGTGACTAGTATGGCCAATTTAGGATAGTTAAATACGGTTTGCGTACCGTTCTATCTTTGAATGTAAAGTTTTTAATATGGTCTGCGTACCATGGAAATTTTGATGTAATTTATTATTTTCAAGTATTTCTAAGTTTAGAACTTTAAGTTAGCATTTGAACGAAGATTCAAGACGATGTCAAGCTAACAAGGAGGTGATGAAGATTGGATGCTTCAAGACAAGAAGTTTTGGGCCATACTAGATCACCAATTATTTATGCAATTTAATATATATATTATGCGTGAATGTATGAATGTATGTATGCTTTGCATGAACAGGTTGTTTCCTATGAATCGATTAGTTTTAAGTTCACTAAATAATCGAACCAACATAGAAACAACTAGGTCCAAGTAATATTGAGTTTTAAAAATTGCCTTCCAAATCAACACTTACAAAAAGCTAGGGATCTAAGATAGTAGGTTTACGCTAAAGCGAAGTGCTATTTTAGTTGACTTAGGTGGTAAGGCGTCTTAAAGGAGCACGTTGATTGTGGTTACAACTCAAACAACAATGGCATTAAGTTGTGGCAATGGGATAAATTATGGAATTTATTTATTAACCAAGAGTAATTTGGAGATTACTAGCAATAGGTTTTGCTTACCTAAAATCTTAAACTACTTAAGACATGCTAAAGCTGCTTAAGGATTTAGGATTTTTGGGGTCTTGGAATCGTTTCATTCATTTTGGACCATGTTTTTGCTTTTTGCATGAATGAAATGTTTTTATATCTTTAATGATTGCATGTTTGCTTTTATTTCAAAGTTATTGAATTTTATGAATGGTTATTTATTGCAAATTCTTTCCGATTGTAGTAATCAAATGGCCGCAAACAATAACACTTTCAATCTGCGTTCAATTCTCGACAAAGAGAAGTGGAATGGCAACAATTTCCTCGACTGGCAAAGAAACTTACAAATAGTTCTTATTCATGAGGAAAAGGAATATGTCCTTGAGGAAGAGTTACCGGAAGAGGTTGGGCCGGAGGTAACTCAAGCTGCCCTTAATTGTTGGATTCAGGCCAACAGGGATGTCAAACGTGTGATGCTTGCATCCATGAGTCCTGAACTTCAGAAAAAACATTCATTAACTCAGATGCTTACCAAATCAACTCGGAGTTGAAGAACATGTTTCAGGACCAAGCCAGAATCGAAATATTCGAGACTCAGAGGTTGATCCTTGAGACTAAGCTCAAGAAAGGAGAACCAGTGAGCCCACATGTTCTTAAAATTATTGGACTCTTTGAGAACATGAGAGCTATAGATTCTGACGTCTCAAATGAAATGGCTATTGACATCATTCTCCATTCGCTTCATAATGGTTATGATCAGTTCAAGTTGAATTACAACATGAACAACATGGAGAAATCTCTTATTGAGCTTCATGGTATGCTGAAAACCACTGAAAAGACGCTCAAGCAAGAGAACAAGCACGATATGCTTATGGTGCGTAAGGGCAAAAACTTCAAGAAATCACGCAAGAATAAGGGCAAGAAGGGAAAGGGCAAGGCTACGCCCTCATCCAAGTCCAACGGCACCAGTTCTGGTAAACAGAAAAGGGTGACTCGTTCTCTTGCCGATTCTGAATGCTTCTACTGCAAGAAGAAGGGGCATTGTAAGAGGGATTGCTTGAAGAAGAAGGAAGATGAGAAGAACGGGAACGTTGCTTCTACTTCAGGTATATATGTTATACATTGTAATCTTGCTAATTCTACTTCTTGGGTATTAGATACTGGTTGTGGCTCACACTTATGTTCCAATTCGAAGGGACTAAGGAGAAGTAGAAAGCTTGATAAAGGCGAGATGGATCTACGCTTGGGAAATAGAGCACGGATTGCTGCATTAGCCGTAGGATCTTATTTTATTTCTTTGCCTAGTGGGTTTGTTTTGGAACTAGAAAACTGTTACTATGTTCCTAGTATCACCAGAAACATCATTTCCGTTTCAAGTTTGGATTCTAAAGGTTTTAGTTTTCAATTTAAAGACAATAGTTGTTCTTTTTCTTTGAATGGAATGTTTTATGGTTCAGCACAACAAGAAAATGGTCTTTATGTGCTAGATACAAGCAAACACATTTATAACATAAATACCAAAAAGGCTAAAACTGGTGATTCGGATCTCACATTTCTGTGGCATTGTCGATTAGGCCATATAAACATAAAGCGCATGGAATTACTTCAACGCTAAGGAATTCTAGAATCATTCGACTTAGAGAAGATTGATCAATGCGAATCTTGTTTATACTTGGCAAAATGACAAAGCAACCTTTCTCAAAGGTGGGAGAAAGAGCAAGCGAACTTCTAGAGCTAATACATACGGACGTATGTGGGCCTATGAGTACGAAAGCTAGAGGTGAGTTCAGCTATTTCATAACGTTAACGGACGACTTCAGTAGATATGGCTATATTTACTTAATGAAGCACAAGTCTAAATCGTTTGAGAAATTCCGAGAATTTCAAAATGAAGTAGAGAATCAACATGGCAAGAAAATCAAAGCTCTAAGATCAGATCGAGGAGGTGAATATCTTAGCCACGAGTTTGATGATCATCTAAAAGAATGCGGTATTCTTTCTGAATTGACTGCTCCGTGGACACCTCAATGGAATGGAGTGTCGGAACGGAGAAATAGGACCTTACTCGATATGGTCAGGTCAATGATGGGTCAGGCCGAAATTCCTTTACAGTTCTAGGGACATACGTTGCAAACTGCAGCACTCACACTGAATCGTGCTCCGTCAAAAGCTGTTGAAAAGACTCCATACGAATTATGGACTGGGAAACTTCCAAAGTTGTCTTTTTTGAAGATTTGAGGTTGCGAAGCATATGTCAAGCGATTAATTTCGGACAAGCTACAACCTAAATCTGACAAATGTTTCTTCGTTGGGTATCCAAAAGAAACTATGGGGTATTACTTCTACAACAAGTCAGACAACAAGGTTTTCGTTGCTCGTGACGGGGTCTTTTTGGAAAGAAATCATATTTCCAAATTGACAAGTGGGAGAATAATAGACCTCGAAGAGATTCGAGACGAACAACGAACTCAGAACTCTTTAGAAGCAGTTCAAGTTGATGAACCTCCAAGGTCTTTAGAAGAGCCAGTGGGAGTAGTTCCTCAAAACGTTGTTGCCCCTCGTAGGTCAAATAGAACTATTTTTCAGCCGGAGAGATGGACAGGCGTCCTCTTGACTGAAAACTTAGACGTTCTCATATTGGATAGTGATGAACCTTTGACTTACAAGCAAGCTATGACGAGCCCAAGCTCCATTAAATGGTTAGAGGACATGCAATCTGAAATAGACTCCATGTCTGAAAATCAAGTCTGGGATTTGGTTGATTTGCCGGATGGGTTCACACATATCGGATGCAAATGGGTCTTCAAGTTGAAGAAAGACAAAGATGGAATTGTACATATACAAGGCTAGATTGGTAGCAAAAGGTTACAGGCAACTTCACGGCGTTGACTACGATGAAACATTTTCTCCAGTCGCGATGCTTAAGTCTATTCGGATAATCCTTGCGATTGTCGCTTTTCATGACTATGAAATATGGCAAATGGATGTCAAAACTACCTTCTTGAACGGTGTTCTTGAAGAGACTGTGTTCATGACACAGCCGGAGGGTTTTGTCGATCAAAAGAACCAAGGAAAGGTATGCAAGCTTAAGAAGTCCATATACGGACTAAAGCAGGCATCAAAGAGTTGGAATAAACGATTTAATGAAGCAGTCAATAAGTTTGGCTTCATCAAGAATCAGGACGAATCTTGTGTATACAAGAAGGTCAGTGGGAGAAAAATTGCATTCCTAGTCTTGTATGTTGACGACCTACTGCTTATTGGAAACGACATTCCTATGTTGGAGTCTGTAAAGACTTGGCTCGGGAAGTGTTTCTCAATGAAGGACTTAGGAGAGGCACAGTACATATTGGGCATCAAGATCTATAGGGATAGATCTAAGAGGATGATTGGACTAAGCCAAAGCACTTACATTGACAAAGTGCTAGCTAGGTTCAATACGATGGAAGCCAAGAGAGGCCATCTACCCATGTCACATGGCGTATATCTAAGCAAGAATCAGTGTCCCAAAACATCTGATGAGCGTAGAAAGATGAGTGGAATTCCATACGCTTCGGCTATTGGATCCATCATGTATGTTATGATTTGTACAAGGCCGGATGTTTCGTTCGCACTCAGTGCAACGAGCAGGTACCCGTCAGAACCAGGTGAGGCGCATTGGACTGCTGCCAAGAACATCCTAAAGTACCTGAAAAGGACTAAGGATAAGTTTCTGGTTTATGGTGGTACAGATGAGTTGATTGTTAAGGGCTATACGGACGCAAGCTTTCAAACCGACATAGATGATTTCAGATCACAGTCTGGGTTTGTGTTCTGCCTCAACGGCGAAGCAGTAAGCTGGAAAAGTGCTAAGCAAAGCACTATTGCGGATTCTACAACAGAAGCCGAGTACATTGCTGCCTCAGAAGCAGCAAAGGAAGCTGTTTGGATTCGGAAGTTCATCGAAGAACTTGGTGTTGTCCCCTCCATTAAAGGACCAGTGGCTTTGTATTGCGACAATAGTGGAGCCATTGCCCAGGCAAAGGAGCCTAGGAGCCACCAGAAGTCCAAGCACGTACTGCGGCGATTTCATATACTTCGAGAGATCGTTGAAAGAAAGGAAATCGAGATTTGCAAGGTTGGAACTGACGACAACGTCGCGGATCCATTGACTAAACCGTTGCCACAAGTGAAACACAACGCACATGTAGTAACTATGGGAATCAAGCATGTTGGAGAATGGCTTTGATTTTCTAAGTATTGTTTTAGAACATCTGTTAGATCTATGTTTAAAACAATTGGTTTAACCATTTCATATTTATGAAATTTATTTATTTCATATTCATTTAATTGTGGTTTAGAATTAAATGATAAGTCCATGTGATTCAAATCATTCAAATGGGATGTCAAGATGGATTCTTTGGCAAAAAACACCCATAAGTGAACTTGAATATTGAAGTCACAAAGGATCCCTAATCCAGGTCAATGAAAGGTGGACGACCAATGACTAATGAAGATTAGATTGCAAGTAGATTACTTAGTTATGTTTCTTGAACTAGAGTGACTGGATGTCAGAATCTTTTGCATAGATACTTATTGGATCTTGTATCGGATTGACCATGAGAACGCTTTAAGAGATTAAAGTCATGTCATAGGTAGTTCTCATTAATGGTGATTAGAAACCGTTCCTCACAACATGAGCGATTATGTCTGCTTGTTTGAGAATTAGTTCGCTTTGATACTAGCTAAACGTCGCACCGTAAAAGGAGGCTATAAAAGCAGTTATTGGGCGTACTATGAATCAAAGTGAGTATTCATAGATTGCAAGAATGGATTGTCCTCCTATCTTTGATAAGATATGGTGTTGTTGTGTAACAAGGCCTCTCGGAGAGTTAGATACTGTAAAATGCATGGCCGTGCTCAGAATGGTTAGGCTTAACCTTCTGCAAAAGTTTGACAGTTGAACTCTGTAATCCGAGAAACACTTCTGGGCCTAATAAGGATGGCTTGGATCTTACCTTATGTTCAGTAAGTAACACTAAGTGACAAAGGAATGTGGATGCCACTTGTCTGAATGACAAGTGGGAGATTGAAGGAAATATGTCCTTCACCCAAGGTGCATTAAGTCTAATACCAAGGTTCAGATTAATTGCGAATAATTAATCCAGTGAGATCAAGTGATCGGAACAGCTAGCTGGAGCAATGCTTCCGATCAGTGAGTTTTAATGGATATTGAACTCACAACTTACTCTTGACTGAACCTCCAAGGTCACACCAATGACACGTAACAGATCACCGGATTAAATGAATCGGAAATTCATTTAATAGCTTTTCGGGAATTAGTTGGAAACGTATTATACGATACGACCTTTGTCGGAATCGTATATCGTATCGCGAATATTCGTAAGCTGAGCGACACGAATAAATCGTATCGTACGACGGTGATTCGTCGTATACGAAACGATAAATAATATATCGGAAATATATTAAATCGCGAATACGAAGAGCATCGGAGTTGCCGGCCCGTCGAGCCAAGCACGTAAGGGTGCAAGGCCCAACGAGCCAGCAAGCTCGCGAGCAAGCAAGGCAAGCCCATTGGGCGCGAGCATGCAACAGCACGCATAGCGCAGCAGCAGCGACGAGCGAGCAACGCCCACGGCCCAGCTGCTCGGCGCGCGCGCTGTGGGCTTCGGCCTGCAGTGTGTCGCTGGGCGCGGGCGTGTGTCCGTTGCTTGGCTCGCACGGCTTGCTAGCCGGCCTTGCTTCTTGCTTGGTCGGTTAGTAAGGTTAATGATATAACCTTACAACCTAGTTTCCAACACACAACACAATTCATGCACTCAAACCCTAGAGACACAGAGAACCCTAATTCTCTCTGTGCCTCCAAAGTGAGTTCTTCCCAAAAGCAAAGTATCTTGATCAATTGTCTAAGCTACGATTATCAAGACGGATCTGACGTGTCGGTAAACCAAGTAGAGGAACGACAAGTGGAGTTCTTTGTTCGTGTTCGTTGACGGATTAACGTGGAAAACACGCTTCGAATGTAAGTTTGCTTAATCTGTGCTTTATACATGTTTCCTGGCTTTGGGGATTGTTCCGCACATGTTATTATGTTTAACTGTATTCCCCTACAGGATGAGAGAAACTCATTTGTGTGCTGGGAGAGTTTGGAAGAGGTCTAATGGACACTGCCGGGATTTTAATCGTTTCTTTCAACTCCATATAATACCCATTTTGACATGGATTGCAGGTTGAGAAAATCGATATCATAACAGGTGCGATGATCATTAGCTGCAGAAGGAGGATTCTGCACTAGAAATTTCCTATAACTATAATAAAGAGTTGAACAAAAGGGGATGCATAACACTATTAACCCAATTAAAAACAAATTGAAAAACAAAACCCTAAAACTCAAATTCAACGGGAATGATTATTGGAATTACAGAATTTTCGACAATCAAACAACATTGCCCAAAAATTGGCACAACGATGATACAATTATGAACCAAAATAAAAGGAAAAAGAGTCGTTGAAGAACAAAATTGAAATTTAAGCTGATTGAGAGGGGAAGAAACTAAAAATTGAATCTTTATTAGACGAAATTTGTGGAAATTATACTGTTGTTTAAGAGTTTGGATCTATGTAAGAAACAGAAAGAGAGGGATAGATTTTCCCAGAAGAAATTGGAGAAAGGAAAGGACGGGAGGAGGAAGAAAGAGAGGGTGTTTGGTGGAAGGAGAAAGAAAAAGGAAAGAGGATAAAAGGAAGATGATTAGATTAACCCCAAAACAAAAAAGAAATACATACATTATATTTAGGAATCAAAGGCAAATACCACATTTCAGTAATATAATAGCAGATATTCCAATTAAAGTTCATTCCAACTGAACAAACAATATTTTGACCAATTCAAAAGTATGCAGAACGTATAGAACAAAAAGATAAGTGAACATACACCGTGAAATCCGCAGAAGCAGTTGTTGTATATAGAGCTTTTGTGTCTAAACAACAACTCCAAACATCACCTTTGTGACCCTCAAAAGTTCCAAATCAGTCTCCGGTTTCCCCATTTCTAAGCATTGGAGTAGAATCTGTAAAAGCAGTAATGAATTTAATATCAGAATAGTTAGCAATAATTTGATTGCTTTTACCCAAAATTTTCCTTGCAGGAGTTCCCCGCACCTGCTAAAGAAGAAATATTAATTACTTGTACATATTTTTGTGGCTTTGAGAGTTCGAGGTGTAAATTTAACTTTGAAAAGAACGTTTTAGCCCTCAAATACCAAATCACCAAAGCAAACCAAGAAAAAGATAGATGTAAGAAAATGCTAAAGCGTATACAAGCAACTCGGTCGACAATTGGATGACTAAGAACACCAGGTGCGGATCCTGGTGTAAAGAGTTGCCTAGATTCATATCATCATAACCAATTGTTCAACGCATAAGAAAAATCAAGAGCCAAACATTTGGAAGCAAAAGAAATTAAAATCAAGAGCCAACTACATGGATTATTTCTTTGTATGAGGTCACTATATCAACCTATCAACTCAAAAGATAACTGCTTGATTGCTCCCCAATAGAAATTAACTCTTGGGAATCATATAACAAGCTAGCATATTATATCAGAATTGTAGGTTATATGATGTGTTTGATGACTGCAATATGCTATGTTTTGAGAGAAATAAATAAAAGGAAGTCCCAACATAGGAGTCAGATTATGTATAGATTTAATAACCAGAGATTAGGAAATTTGCTTAAATCTCTTTCACTCTATAACCCCCTCCTCGCAATCAACATCTGACAACAATTATATCAACTACCACCAAAAATTAAACAAAATGCTAACATTCTTTTATCACCAATGGAGATAATCGACAATTAATTTGAAGATTTCAACCAAATTAAACAAATTATAAGCACTTACAGCAGAATTAGCTTGCATCTACCATTTTTACCGTATAATAACAAAAGGAAACCCTAAAATTGCCGATTAAATGGACAAAACAAAGAGAAAAATCAAAAATTCAACAAATCTTGTCAATTGAAAGCAAGGTAATTGAGTGGAATTACATAACAAAGGAGGAAGAAGAAAGAAGAACCAAGGGTTTAAAGGCGAGCCGTAGAGTAGGCGTCGCAGAGCTGAGCGCGGTGACGGTGGACTGTATGTGAGCCGACGAGCCGTAGAGTGGGCGTCGTAGTGTGCGGTGAGGTGAGCCTCAGAGTTGGTCTCGAAGGTGGACAGGGTCGGTGAGGCAGTGACGGCGACTCAGCGAGGCAGAGGGCTGGGCACCTGGGAAAATGGGCAGCCTGTGCGGCGGGGAGCAAGGGAGGGGTCTATATGACTTAAAAAAATTGGGGTCCTTACTTGTGTACGTTTTGGGAATTTTTTTAACTTTTCTTTGTTAAATTCTATTAAGGCTTTTTTTACCTTTTCAAAAATTTCGCCGGTAACGTGATTCATCTTGACTCTCCATAATCACGGCATTACGAGAGGCTTAGAGATTTAGAGTAGGTTAAGGCCTGGTTCAATTCCTTCGAAATCTTTAGGAAATTTGAGTTTTTTTTATGCGAAAATGTTTAGAAAATATTCGTCCCGCGAATTTAGTTTTTAATTAGTTTTTCAAGTTTTAATCAGACAATTTTATTTTTTAATTGTTTTTTCCTGATGTATTGTATGGTAGTAATTCTAATATAGTGTCGCTTATTATTTCTTTAATTAACAGGTGACACTAAAACTAATTTGTATAATTTTTAAAAAAATAATAAAATAAAAAATTAAGGGATAGGTGTCGCCTGTTTTAATGTGTGGCACCAACGCTTTTAGAGTCCCATTTGATATCACAAGCAACACTAAAAGTATTTCATTTCAATTTTTTTAACAAAATAGGTGTCGCCTGTTATCATGTGCGACACCAAAACTTTTAGAGTCCAATATTTGAACACATGCGACACCGAAATTATTTAATTTAATTTTTGAAAAAATATTGAAAATAAAATTTAGAAGAAATAGGTGTCGCCTGTTAATAATGTGCGACACCAAAACTTTTAGAGTCCCTTTTTAAAACACATGCGACACGCTAGCCTCTTTGAAATATCTACTAGCTACTTTATGTGTCGCCTGTTTTATAAAATGGGACTCTATATATTTTGGTGTCGCACGTTAATTTGAGGCGACTCTAAAAAGGCGACTTAAAAAGGTGTTTTTGTAGTAGTGAAACCATAAAAATTCAAACATGCAAAATAAATTTAAAGAGGCAAAAGAATATGGAATACATATTTTTATTGATGTTTTTGGGATTACACTTCTCGTAACTCTCTTGATTCTTCTCGTCTAGGGTTTGTAATATTTGAATCTTGTCGACTTATTCCAGTACTGCATACCTACAATTTGATAGTAGGAAGGTGATGGGTCTTTGTGACTTATTCCATCTGAGCCTTCCGGAACTCTAATGTTAAAACTCTATTATATAGGAGAGTTGAGAGTCCTAATAGGTTCAAATTCCCTAAATCTTTGAAATATTATCTTTTCATTGAGGTATAATTGACACCACAAATTTACAAAATTTCGGTGTCTACAGACTCGTAGCTTACGTGGCGCCTAAATCTACCAATTAAACTCCGACACGTGAGATTGCGACAACTAAATGTTGTCGCAACTTGCGACCTTTATCATCACCCATTGACTTTTTATTATATAGATGGTACTCCCTCCGTCCCAAAATTACAGTCTTGTTTTCTAAATCGGGGCGTCCCAAATTTATAGTCTTGTTTCTAATTTTGGCTACTAAGGTCTCCACTTTCTCATGTACTATATTAATTAAAAATGTATTGAAAACCCCACCCATGTACTATATTCCACTTTTCTATATTCCATATTCTCTTTCACATGTACTTTATTCTACTTTTCCATACAACTCAATCATCATTTGTACTTTATTCCACTTGTCATGTACTATATTCTATTTTTCTTAAAATTCGTGTTTTTGGTCAAATAGGACTATAATTATGGGACGGAGGGAGTAGTTGATAGTGGAGTATTTTTTAATATAGATAGGGGTATGTGTCAACTTTTTAAAGGAGGTAAGGGGGAAGGGGTAGGATGCATGAGACCACAAAATAACATGTGAAAGAAGTAATTGATATAATATTACTTCTTAGCTTGCAATCTTACTGGTGTCAGTTGTTTGTGCTGCCTAAAAGAGTGATCAAAGAAATACAAAGTTACTGTAGGGTCTTTTTGTGGACTGGTGACATCTCTCCTTCCAAAAAAAGCTCTTGTTTCTTGGCACAATTCGTGTCTCCTTAGGTGTGTAGGAGGTTGGAATATTAAGAATATGGAGGTCTGGAACAAATCCGCAGTGTGTAAGTTGCTTTGGGCTATCACCAATAAAAAAGACAAGTTATGGGTTAGATGGGTGGATAGCTACTATATGAAAGGGAGGGATATTGCTAAGTTTCATTGTCCTAGCACTATGTCCTGGTCTCTCAAGAAAATCTTTGGTTATTTGCATCCAATTGACACTGTTGGAGGATGGCAGTTAGTTGTCATGAGAATGGGCCTTTTTCGATTAAGCTTATGTATTAGAAGTTGTGTGGTGTGCATAACAAAGTGCCTTGTAGAAGAATCGTTTGCAATAATCAGTCTACACCTAAAAGTCTGTTCATTCTATGGTTGGCCCTATGGAAAAGAATGCCCACCCTAGACAAGTTACTTCAATGGAAGGTAGTCACTGCTGACTCTTGCCTTCTGTGTGGATCAGCTGGGGAAACTGTGGATCATCTATTCTTTGAATGTGCTATCTTTGATCAATTATGGCAGAAAGTTCTACAACTCTTAAACTTTAGCAGACCCACTGCTAGATTTACAGAAGAACTTAGTTGGATGATTAAAAGTAGTAAAAGAGGTGGTGGAAGACATAAATTGTTTCTCATGTCCTTTGCTGAGTGCATCTATTCTCTGTGGCTAAACAGAAATGACAAGCTGTTTAACAATCATTGTAAAAGTGCTGATGTCTTGTTTAGGGAAACCATGTTTAGAGTTGCAGCTAGAGCTCCTGCTAATCTTATTACTCTGTTGATTGAGTTAAGTTGTAAGTAGGAGTTATTTTGTAGCATTTGGTTGTTTTGGCTGTTTTGGCTTTGAGGTCAGTTTGTAAGGGTTGTGCCTGTTTTCTCTTCCTTTGGTATTAAAATCATTTTATTTATTATTTACAAAAAACTAACTCCAAGTGAAAAAGGAAACCTTCTCTCTCTAGCCATGGAGGGTGGTGTATGATAAGGTAAGCTTCTATCGTGCGCACTCCATCATGCCGAGAAAGAAGAAGACCACGACGAAGCCTGATACTCAAGAAACATCTGAGACCCCCTCTTCTCTATCATTGGAGAAGATTTTGAGACCCCAAAGTCAGAATCAGAAGAGAACGATGACACCCAGCTCGACCTCGAATGAAACTGTAGATCTGTTGCAGAGCCTTCCGGTGCCACTGAAGGAAATAATGCCCTTGGTCCAAGTATGCATTCTATGTTAAGTCTAATAAATGCGGTTCAGTATTAATTAACAAGTTAATAATTCAGTGAGATCAAGTGAACTGAATGCCTATCTAGAGGCCGCTTCAGTTCAAGTAGAATTAATGATATTAATCCACAGCTTACTATTGACTGAACCCGTAGGGTCACACAAATAGTACGTAAACGGATCAAGTATTTAATGGCATTAAATTCTCTATCTATGGATATTCGGAATCGACGGATCTTGGTTTCAGTGGGAGCTGAGATCGTCACAAGCAAGAAATGAATACTCCGGAAACGATGATATTGCCGGAAACGGAAATATGGATCGTATCGGAAATATAAATATTATCCAAGTCGTAGATGTTGCCGGAAACGGAAACATGGTACGTATCGGAAAATATTAATGGAAATGGAAATATTGCCTGAATCGGAAATATTGCCGGAAACGGAAATATTGTCAGAATCGGAAATATTATCGGAATCGGAAAATAATTCTGGAAACGGAAATATTAAATATTTGTTCGAAACGGAAATTAATTCCGGAATCGGAAATATTAAATATTGTTCGTATCGGAAATGAATTCCGGAATCGGGAATTTGATCGGAAGCGTATCGTACGAATTAGCATCGGACGAGGCCCGCTAGACGAAGCCAGGCCATCGCCCAGCGAGCCGCACGCACCAACGCACACCTCGACCAGGCCCAACAAAAGGCCAGGCCCAGCCAAGGGCGCGCGCGCGCAGCACAGCAGCGTGGGTTGTGCGCCTGTCGTGGGCCGCAAGGCTTGCGCGGGTGCACGGCTTGTGCAATGCTTGTGCGGGAAATCCTAATCATATTAGGATTTGTGCAAAGATTAAAATCCTAATCCTATTAGATTTGTTTTGTTATTTAGAGTCCTAATAAAGTTCTAACTAGCAAATCCACATCCTAGTAGGATTACAATTCCTTTTCCATACTCCTATAAATAGGTGCCTAGGGTCACAATTTATGGGTACGATTGAAGTATTCAAAGGGTAAGTCTTTGAAATAAAAATCAGCCATACACTTGCAAACACTAGCCGAAATTCCTAAGCACCTTAAGGACGATTCTAGTTGGTCTAACTTGAGGCGGATCCGGACGTACTGTGGACTATCTACGGAGGGACGACATTTGGAGTCTTAAAGACTTGTTCTTGTTCGGTTCGGGCGCAGCTAGGGAAGGCACGCTACAACATGTATGCATCTATTCTATGCTAAATGATTATGTGTAAATAATATGCTTTCCTGGCTTTATGGTTTTTCCGCATGATTTATGAATTGTCATATGTATCATAACCTAATTTCTAGAACTTTAGAAGCTTCTGGTGAGATCATCTAGTTGAAACTTAATATTCAACATAAATGGTAAGAACTTTGTTGGAGTGACATTGGACATGTCTAAACAAAGTATAAAAGTCAACACTAGAGAGTTCAATTCTTAAGGCTATAAGAAAGCGTACAAGAAATAGGAAAACAAGGAACAAATGAAAGGAATTTACGATTCCGTTTCTACCTAAAAGTTAATGTTTAAAGAAAAGTAACCTATCATCAAACTTCCTTGGTATCATATACCGCTTGAGGTTCTTACTGCGGTAATAACTCAAACAATGGAAGCTAGGCTACACTAATGACCTACAAGTGGGAAATGAAGCATGGCATTGCTACATTAGTTGTAGGGTCATCTAGTTTGTTTTAAGTCCTTTCAAAGGCTAGAACTTAATGGCTATTTTGTTCCATAATCAGCATACCTAAATTTCTGCTTCAAACACAGAAAGACTCACATTCAAAAGAACAAAAATAATGCTTGTTTGTTTGTTTATTTGAATGAAATGGTCATTTACAGGTTCAGTCAATATGCTTGATTAAAACAAACAACTCTTTAAACAATAAAGAACTTTACTAGGTTCAAATCAACCCCTTGATTTGAGTTCCACTTATCTTTGGCATTGTTGCTTAGACCATATTAACAAGTTAACATTCGTAAGCTCTATTTTAATGGACTTTTGAAAGTTGATTGATTTCTAGATCATTCAAGACAAGCTAGTCTTACTTGTTGAAAGTAACAAAAGATATGAACTATTGTTAGAACGCCTAGACAATAGAGTTCAAAGCTAAAGAAAGATTTTATGACTTTATGGATTTGAGTGAATATAGGTTTATTTACTCAAATATGATATAAGTTGAATCTGTTTGGCTAGTTCAAAGATTCAGAAGTATAAAATCCACTTGGCAAGAAATCATAAAGATCTAGGATAGATCATGTTAATGATTACTTGAGACCAAAATGATCATCAATGATTGTGTGTAGTAAAATTCACAATCTAGCTCCATAAGATATGGCATATCTAAGTGGAATGATCAAAGTCAATTAATACTTGATTCGATCAATGATGAATCATAAAGACTTTTCCTATAATTTCTAAACAAAAATGCTCAACTACCACCAAACTAAACCAAATTCGTCAAAGCTATTGAAAAGTAATTTCAGAATATCTTTTCATAATATATATCTAGAGAGTTGCTAAACTCAGTGGGAGCTTAGTGTTTGTCATTCGACAAAATAAGGCCCGAGTATAGATATATGTTTCATTGTGATTTATTCAAATGAGACACACGGGTATTGTTTCTACCACGAATTTTTGAAAACATAATGTTTGTTTGCTCGAAATAATGTCCTTTTGGAGATTCGTTTCCAAAATGACAAGTGGGAGAAAATAGACCTCGAAAGTCTTCGAGGCGAACAACAAACATAAACGGACATTCCGGAGGCTTTTCGAAGTACTTCAGAAAATCCGAACTTATTCTTTAAGGACTTTAGAAGTGGCTTTAAAGAATAGACATCTCTTAGAAGACTTTACAAGTGCTTCAAGGAGAAAAGAATATTCAAAGGACTTTCAAAGTGTTTGTTGATATTCAATTGTTTGATGTTCTATACCCATGTAGGCATAGAGTTCAAGTCACTGAAACTATGAGATTCTTCTATTAGATAATGAAGAAACATAGAGTTCAGGTCAATGAAACTATGAGATTCTTCTATAAGTGAAGAAACCTACAACTTGCAGTTAAACTATTATCATTAATGAGTTTGTGACTTGCAAGAAAACTATGACGAAATATAGATTCCCTAAAATGGTTAGAGGCCATATATAGACTCAAATGTTTTAGATGGTTAAAGGCCATAAAACATAACCAATGTTTTGATGACAAAATTGAAATTTTGTTGATTTGCAAGAATAGTTTCACACCTATTGGTTGCAAGTTTGTTTTAAGGATTGAAACCATCAAACATGAAATTGTGTTCACACATAAAGCTAGATTAGTTGCTAAAGGTTACAAGCAAATTCATGGCATGGATTGTGTTGAAACCTTATGCATAATCTTAATGCTCAATTCTATAAATCAAGCAATGATTGCATATTGGTACATATGGCAATTGGATGACAAAACAATTCCTCAATAAAATGATGGAATAAACTATGTACATGGTATGTCATAGGATTTGTGGATCCAAATAAATGCTTGAAAAAGGAAAGCTAGCTTATGAAATCTAAAGTACAGATTTAAGCAAGCAATTGGGAATTAGAAATGTATTTTAGTGAAGCTAATAAGTATTTTAGTTTCATAAAATGTACATGATTCTTATAGATATATAAGAAGTTTAGTGGGAGTACGTAAAACTTAATTGGTCCTATGTGTATCATACACATATCTCTCTATTGTGAAATAACATCCAAATGCTAATGACTTAGATTTGAAATTATTCATCAATGATGGACCATGGCGAAACTTAGTGCATACTGGGTATTAAGATCTATTTATAAAGATCTTATAATATTGTTTTAGATTAAGTAATGGCATTTACTAAATCAAACACGAAATACTCCATTGGAGACATTCGACCTATATGAATAAATCTAAGTAAAGGATGTTTGAACTATGTATAAGCATTTACTAAGTTAAACATCAAAGGATCTAAATAAGATTCTTAACCTATATTATATGTCAAAGAATTTAGCTGGATTTAGTATCTACTGAAACTAGATGAGCTAAAATTACATGAATAGAATTCAATTGGGAATTATTCTGCAAAAGAATTTATCATGTATGATATAATATGAGGATCGCCAAAAACGTATCGTATGGCTTTAGGCATGACGAACATATACCAATCTCTATTGATCTAAGTGAAGATCAACTAGATTGAGATCAAGAATACTTATGGTACTTGAAAAGGTACATAGGAATAGTTCTTGATTCAAGGAAATAAAGATATGCTAAATATTGATGCTACACGCATAAACACTGGCAAAGGATCAAGCAAGATTCCCTTGGAGTTAACCATTGGCAAGGACGAGCTATAGAGCATCGTGTTTTGAAAATGGCAACATGGATTGGAGACCATGAGTTGTTGCGTGGGAAATTAAAATAATAATTTCTATGTTCTAAGATACAGCTGGAAAGTTTTCCACATATCTGTGAACTTCTTGGATAAGTAAATCCAACCAAAGCATCACTAGCAACCTAAACAGTTGAAGTAGAAGTACTTATTGCCTAAGAAGCAATAAAACAGAGTTGTTTGTATTAATGAGTTCTTCATTGAACTTAGGTAGATCACATGTCTACTGACTTGATGATTCTTCATTGAAAAATGCGTAGATCCACTCTTGTAGCTGGACAGACTAGATCACAAAATACACATACTCAGAAGATCTTATCATCATATCTCGAGAACATTCGAGAAAAGGAGATTAAGATTGGCAAAGCATGATAACTAAACCTATGCAACAAGTGAGAAGCAGCACTCACGTTGTAGCACTGGAAATCAAGCATAGCTTTGAATTCCATGAACTGTTTTAAAGATGGGTTCGAGGCCCATGGTTGTAAAACATTAGGGGTTGAACATTTATCATATACGAAATGTATTTTCATATTCCATTTAATCTTGGTTTAGTATTAAATGATGAGTCCCTTCAATTTGACGATATATTCAAGATAGACTGTCAGGACCAGTCCTGTGACTAAGAAATGTCTATCAAGTGAACTTGAATGTCAAAAGTTGAAAATGGTCCTTGGTCGGAGTTTTCTATAAAGATGGACGCATAGAAAACGTTAGACGACTAGAATGCAAGATGAATATTAGTTCTGTTTCTTGAACTATGTGGACATGGCAATGTCATAATCATTTGCATAGATACTTACTTTGGGAAGACTAGTATCGGACAGACCTATGAAACTTTACTGTAAGAGATGAAAATCTGTCATAAGTAAATTTCATTAAAATTATTAGACACTAAATCCTCAATACCTGAGTGATTTGAGATTACTTGTTTGAGAACTGGTTGCTTTGACGTTGACCAACCGTCGCACCGTAAAAGGAGGCTATAAAGGCAACGCTCAGGTAATCACCTATCAAACGAAGTCTAATCTCAAGATCACAAGATTGGGATTGTCCTCCCATAAATCGGGATGAGATGCTTAAAAGTTGTACAAGGCCACTCGGAGAGCTAGAAACTGTGAAATGCATGGCCGTGCTCAGATGAATCATAGGCTATGATTATCTGTTTATTTGATCAGTTGAACTCTGAAACCGAGAAACACCTCTGGGCATAATAAGGATGACAACTCTTACCTTATGTTCAAGAGCAAGCATCAAGTGACAAAGGAATTAGGAAATGCACACTTGTCCCTAAGGACAAGTGGGAGACTGAAGGAAATAATGCCCTTGGTCCAAGTATGCATTCTATGTTAAGTCTAATAAATGCGGTTCAGTATTAATTAACAAGTTAATAATTCAGTGAGATCAAGTGAACTGAATGCCTATCTAGAGGCCGCTTCAGTTCAAGTGGAATTAATGATATTAATCCACAGCTTACTCTTGACTGAACCCGTAGGGTCACACAAATAGTACGTAAACGGATCAAGTATTTAATGGCATTAAATACTCTATCTATGGATATTCGGAATCGACGGATCTTGGTTTCAGTGGGAGCTGAGATCGTCACAAGCAAGAAATGAATACTCCGGAAACGATGATATTGCCGGAAACGGAAATATGGATCGTATCGGAAATATAAATATTATCCAAGTCGTAGATGTTGCCGGAAACGGAAACATGGTACGTATCGGAAAATATTAATGGAAATGGAAATATTGCCTAAATCGGAAATATTGCCGGAAACGGAAATATTGTCAGAATCGGAAATATTATCGGAATCGGAAAATAATTCTGGAAACGGAAATATTAAATATTTGTTCGAAACGGAAATTAATTCCGGAATCGGAAATATTAAATATTGTTCGTATCGGAAATGAATTCCGGAATCGGGAATTTAATCGGAAGCGTATCGTACGAATTAGCATCGGAGGAGGCCCGCTAGACGAAGGCCCAGCACGAAGCCAGGCCATCGCCCAGCGAGCCGCACGCACCAACGCACACCTCGACCAGGCCCAGCGCAAGGCCAGGCCCAGCCAAGGGCGCGCGCGCGCAGCACAGCAGCGTGGGCTGTGCGCCTGTCGTGGGCCGCAAGGCTTGCGCGGGTGCACGGCTTGTGCAATGCTTGTGCGGGAAATCCTAATCCTATTAGGATTTGTGCAAAGATTAAAATCCTAATCCTATTATATTTGTTTTGTTATTTAGAGTCCTAATAAAGTTCTAACTAGCAAATCCACATCCTAGTAGGATTACAATTTCTTTTCCATACTCCTATAAATAGGTGCCTAGGGTCACAATTTATGGGTACGATTGAAGTATTCAAAGGGTAAGTCTTTGAAATAAAAATCAGCCATACACTTGCAAACACTAGCCGAAATTCCTAAGCACCTTAAGGGCGATTCTAGTTGTTCTAACTTGAGGCGGATCCGGACGTACTGTGGACTATCTACGGAGGGACGACATTTGGAGTCCTAAAGACTTGTTCTTGTTCGGTTCGGGCGCAGCTAGGGAAGGCACGCTATAGCATGTATGCATCTATTCTATGCTAAATGATTATGTGTAAATAATATGCTTTCCTGGCTTTATGGTTTTTCCGCATGATTTATAAATTGTCATATGTATCATAACCTAATAGCCACCTCACCCTAGCAATGGACCTCCGTCGCCGGAACTTATGGAGGTGATTAAAGCATATCACTATGCAGTGCGACAACCCTCCCCCCCATTTCAGAATGCTTCAATGCCCGTACGTCCAGTAATGGAGGATGGTTTGTTTGCTTCGGCTGCAAGTAGGTGTCTGAATAGCAGGCTAGCTAGTGGTGATGGAGGAGTGGGAATTTCTCGAGAACATAGAGATCCTTGTGATACTTCTGGTGGTTTATCAAACCCTCATATTGAAGCAAAGCACAATGAACAAAGTTTTCCTGATGATGAACACCAAGCTGAACCTGTGAACATCCCTCAACCAACCTAGGCTAATCTCAAACCTCTCTTGCTGCAAAGGGTACATCTCTCTCTTTCATTCCTCCCACAATACTTGATGTAAAACATGTTGCCTTGCTTGACAAGTTAGATTTGGATAAATGAAAGCTAGAAATGCAAACATATAAAGAGATTCTAGAGGATTCGGGAATCGGCAATGGAAATTGAATCAAAGAAAGAACAAGGTCAAACCATTCATGAATATGCAACGACTTAGCACATAGGGGAATAGAATCGAATGACGTGCCCGCCACCTCTCGGATGGGGCACGCGAAGCGTCTAATCTACGGAAGAGCTTTCGCCTAATCCTAGACTAAACAACTTGCATATAATAGGCACCACTATTCACTTACACAAGTAAGGCTCACAATGTCTTGCCAAACCTAGCCTATGCATTCCAATCAAATCCCAATCATATAGCATTTGCAACTACTACTCAATTAGTCATGGATGTGCTATCACCAAATCACATTTAATCACACCATCAATCATGAATTTCCCTAAAATTCCCCAAATTCAAGCCCAAGGCTTCAACTCTAACCTCTAGACTAAACTACTCAATTAGCATGATTAACATCAACATGGAACTAACATTAATCCTAATCATGAAACTAATTGAATTAAAGAAACTAATTGAATCAAGAAAATTCAGAAAATTCAAACCTCAAAATTGGGGGAAAATCAATGAAATTCAAAACATGGAACTAATTCTAGAATTCAAGCATGAAATCAAAGCATAAACGAAATTAATAAAGCAATTAAAGAATTAAAGAACAAATCAAAAAGAAAAGTAGAATTATACCTTGAATTGTTGAAATTGCATCAAAATTGAAGAACAAAAATGAAGAACAAAGCTCAAATGAAAGAGAAAAGAAATCTGAAATTTGATGTTTGTATTCACTAAGAATTGAAGAATTTGAAGCTAAGAATCCTAATCCTAACCTCTAATCTAATTCCTAATCTAATTCTCTCTCTAGAATTCTAAGCTAATCTAAAAAAATGAAAATCTAAAAATGAAATTACGTCAATTCTAATTGTGTTTACAATGCTGCGATTTTAAACTTTTATAATAGCAGCCCCGCATCCGTGTTCGGTCGCACAAAAGAATGTGTTTGGTCGCACAAGATGTGTTCGGTCGCACAACAGAATGCATTCGGTCGTTTACCAAAAATCAGAGATTCTATCTGAAAACTCCAGTTTGTTCGACCGCACAGAATGGACATTCGATCGCACAGAAGCCTGTTCGATCGCACAACACTTCATGTGCAACCGAACAGATCAAATGAGTTGTTCTGACTGCGCTATGCTGCTGTGACTGTTCCGCTGCGTGTATGATGTGGCTGTGCTGTGATAGCATGCTGTTGTGATGCTTGATACATGGCTGCTATACTGCCTAGGTACTGCAAGAAAGCTTTGTGGTGAGCACAAGAGGTGCTGCAAGGAGCTCGTGCATTGTTGTGAGTGCACAGCTACTGTTCTGTCCATGCTAAGCTGTTGCTGCGATGTTCTGTTGTGGCTCGAGTGTTGCTGGCTGCACGTATAGCCAGGGCTTGCTCCGTCGCTGCATAAAGAATATCGTCGCTGCACTCAATCAAACAACGAATAGCCAAGTTATTCAAATCGCCTAGCACACTAATTAAATCGCATAGCATTTTATTAATTCGTATCGCATGTTTGCAAATCGTAAAATTATTTTAAACATCGTCAAGCATAATGGCACAATATTAAACGCGTTAATACTCGAAACGACCCTTGCGCAAAGAGAATGCGCACAAAAGGCACATTTAGAGCAAAAACGACTAAAATATACACAAGACGAGAAAATGTTACGATAAATGCAAAAATGCAATAAACGAACTAAAAACGATAAAACTAAGTGAAAATAATAATAAAATGCTAATGAAATAAACTAAAATCCTAAGCTAAGAGCGACATAAATGTCGCTCATCACATATTCATTCTACAATAAGCCTATGATAGTTAAGCCATGGTCTGCTAAATTTGATTTTCAAGAAGAAATACTCAAGGTTGTGCCTATTTGGATTAGATTGCCTAACCTACCTCTAAATTGTTGGGTCTGATTCTTTAAGCAGGATTGGTAGTATTATTGGTGTTCCTTTGTTTGCTGATGATTGTACCTCCAATCAACTAAGGGTGTCCTTTGCTAGACTGCTGATAGAAGTTGATGTCACCAAACCAATGCCAAAGCAAGTAATGGTACAAGACCCTTATGGGAAGACTTTCAATCAAACTGTGCTGTATGATTGGTTGCCTTCCTTCTGTGGAAATTGTAAAGTGATAGGGCATATGTGTGGTGAAAAAAAATCAACCAGATTTAAGCCTACACCTCAAGTAGCAAAGAAACCTAAACAAGTCTGGCAACCTAGGAAGCAAACACAAAATGATGTTGTGATTCCTCAAGCTGTGATGCCTGTTGTAAGTGATCCAGTGGCTGCTGATAGTCACATCACTATTGCATCCACTCCAGTTATGGATGGACAAATTGTTCACAATCCTCCAACTCAGGATGATGGTTGGAGTGTGGTCTCTAGGAGAAGGAGAGTGTTAGGTTATGATACATATGACTAAACATAAATCATGCGGAAAAACCATAAAGCCAGGAAACATATTATTTACACATAATCATTTAGCATAATTTAGATGCATACACTTTGTAGCGTGCCCTCCCTAGCTGCGCCCGAACCGAACAAGAACAAGTCTTTAGGACTCCAAGTGTCGTCCCTCCGTAGATAGTCCACAGCACGTCCGGATCCGCCTTAAGATTAACCAACTAGAATCGCCCTTAAGGTACTAGGATTTTAGGCTAAATAGGGAAAGTGTTTGTGGCAGATTTTTGCTTGAAAATCTTACCTTTGAATACTTCAATCCTCGATGTAAATATGTGACCCTAGGCACCTATTTATAGAGTTTATGGAAAGGAATTATAATCCTACTAGGATGTGGATTTATTAATTAGAATCCTAATAGAACTCTAAATAATAAATTTAATCTTTTAGGATTAGGATTTAATCAATGCACGAATTCTGATAGGATTAGGATTCGTTACGAACACGAGCGTGCACGACTACGAGCATCGTACAAACCCGCGCAGGCCTTACGGCCCACACGAGCAGGCGCTGCTCGCAGTCCACGGGCATCAGCCCGCGCGCGCCCCATGGCCTTGCTGGGCCTGGCCTTGCGCTGGGCCTTGCGAGGCTCTGGCAGCTTCGTGTTGGGCGCTTGGCTTGCTGGGCGCGGGCCTGGCTTCGTGCTGGGCCTTCGTCTAGCAAGCCTCGTCCGATGCTAATTCGTACGATGCGCTTCCGATTAAATTCCCGATTTCGGAATTTATTTCCGATACGAATAATATTTAATATTTCCGATTCCGGAATTAATTTCCGTTTCGAACAAATATTTAATATTTCCGTTTCCGAAATTATTTTCCGATTCCGATAATATTTCCGATTCTAACAATATTTCCGTTTCCGACAATATTTCCGATTCCGGCAATATTTCCATTTCCATTAATATTTTCCGATACGTACCATGTTTCCGTTTCCGGCAACATCTACGACTTGGATAATATTTATATTTCCGATACGATCCATATTTCCGTTTCCGGCAATATCATCGTTTCCGTAGTATTCATTTGCTTGCCTTTGACGATCTTAGCTCCCACTGAAACCAAGATCCGTCGATTCCGAATATCCATAGATGGAGTATTTAATGCCATTAAATACTTGATCCGTTTACGTACTATTTGTGTGACCCTACGGGTTCAGTCAAGAGTAAGCTGTGGATTAATATTATTAATTCCACTTGAACTGAAGCGGCCTCTAGCTAGGCATTCAGCTCACTTGATCTCACTGAATTATTAACTTGTTTAATTAATACTAAACCGCATTTATTAGACTTAACATTATATGCATACTTGGACCAAGGGCATTATTTCCTTCAGTCTCCCACTTGTCCTTAGGGACAAGTGTACATTTCCTAATTCCTTTGTCGCTCGATGCTTGCTCTTGAACATAAGGTAAGAGTTGTCATCCTTATTATGTCCAGAGGTGTTTCTCGGTTTCAGAGTTCAACTGATCAAATAAACAGATAATCATAACTTATGATTCATCCGAGCACGGCCATGCATTTTACAGTTTCTAGCTCTCCGAGTGGCCTTGTACAACTTTTTAAGTATCTCATCCCGATTTATGGGAGGACAATCGCAATCTTGTGATCTTGAGATTAGACTTCGTTTGATAGGTGATTACCTGAGCGTTGCCTTTATAGCCTCCTTTTACGGTGCGACAGTTGGTCAACGTCAAAGTAACCAGTTCTTAAACAAGTAATCTCAAATCACTCAGGTATTGAGGATTTAGTGTCTAATAATTTTGATGAAATTTACTTATGACAGATTTTCATCTTTTACAGTAAAGTTTCATAGGTCTGTCCGATATTAGTCTTCCCAAAGTAAGTATCTATGCAAATGATTACAGCATTGCCATGTCCACATAGTTCAAGAAACAGAACTACTAGTCATCTTGCATTCTAGTCGTCTAACGTTTTCTATACGTCCATCTTTATAGAAAACTCCGACCAGGGACCATTTTCAACTTTTGACATTCAAGTTCACTTGATAGACATTTCTTAGTCACAGGACTGGTCCTGACAGTCTATCTTGAATATTTCGTCAAATTTGAAGGGACTCTTCATTTAATACTAAACCAAGATTAAATGGAATATGAAAATACATTTCATATATGATAAATGTTCAACCCCAATGTTTTTACAAGCATGGGCCTCAAACCCATCTTTAAAACAGTTCATGGAATTCAAAACTATGCTTGATTTCCACTGCTACAATGTGAGTGTTGCTTCTCACTTGTTGCATAGGTTTAGTTATCATGCTTTGCCAATCTTAATATCCTTTTCATCGAATGTTCTTCGAGATATGATGATAAGATCTTTTGAGTTTGTTTATTATGTGATCTAGTCTTTCTTACTTCGATAGTGGTTCTACGCATTTTGCAATGAAGAACCATCAAGCCAGCAGACATGTGATCTACCCAAGTTCAGTGAAGAACTCTTTAATGTAAACAACCTTGTTTTATTGCTTCTTAGGCAATAAGTACTTTTACTTCAACTGTATAGGTTGCTAGTGATGCTTTGTTTGGATTTACTTATCCAAGAAGTCCATAGATATGTGGAAGACTTTCCATTTGTATCTTAGAACATAGAAATTATTATTTTAATTTCCCAAGCAACAACTCATGGTCTCCAATCCATGTTGTCATTTCAAAACACGATGCTCTTTAGCTCGTCCGTGTCAATGGTTAACTCCAAAGGAATCTTGCTTGATCCTTTGCCAGTGTTTATGCGTGTAGCATCAATATTTAGCATATCTTTATTTCCTTGAATCAAGAACTACTCTTATGTACCTTCTCAAGTACCATAAGTTTTTCTTGATCTCATTCTAGTTGATCTTCACTTATATCAATAGAGATTGGTATATGTTCGTCATGCCTAAAGTCATACGATACGTTTTTGGCGATCCTCATATTATATCATACATGATAAATAAAAAAATTGCAGAATAATTCCCAATTGAATTCTATTCATGTAACTTTAGCTCATTCTAGTTTCAGTAGATACTGAATCCAGCTAAATTTGTTGACATATAATATAGGTTTAAGAATCTCACTTGGATCCTTTGATGTTTAACTTAGTAAATGCTTATACATAGTTCAAACATTCATTACTTAGATTTATTCATATGGGTCGAATATCTCCAATGGAGTCTTTCGTGTTTGATTTAGTAAATGCCATTACTTAATCTAAAACAATATTCTAAGATCTTTGTAAATAGATTTTAATACCCAGTATGTACTAAGTTTCGCCTTGGTCCATCATTGATGAATAATTTCAAATCTAAGTCATTAGCATTTGAATGTTATTTCGCAATAGAGAGATATGTGTATGACACACATAGGACCAATTAAGTTTTATGTACTCCCACGAAACGTCTTATATATATCTATAAGAATCATGTACATTTTATGAAACTAAAATCTTAATAGATTCACTAAAATACAGTTCCAATTCCCAATTTCTTGCTTAAATCTGTACTTAGATTTTATAATCTAGCATTCATTTCAAGCATTATTTGGATCCACAAATCCTATAACATGCCATGTACATAGTTTCTTCCAACATTCGACCGAGGAAGATGTTTTGTCATCCAATTGCCATATGTACCAATATGCAATCATTGCTTGAATTATAGACTTAAGCATTACGATTTTGCATGAGGTTTCAACACAATCCACACCGTGAATTTGTTTGTAACCTTTAGCAACTAATCTAGCTTTGTGTGTGAACATAATTTCATTTTTGATGGTTTTTATCCTTAAAACAAACTTGCAACCAATAGGTGTGAAACTATTCTTGCAAATCAACAAAATTTCAATTTTGTCATCAAAACATTGAGTATGTTTTATGACCTCTAACCATTTAAAACATTTGAGTCTATATATGGCCTCTAGCCATTTTAGGGAATTTGGGTTTCGTCATAGCTTTCTTACAGGTCACAAACTCATTAATCTACATGATAATAGTTTGACTGCAAGTTGTAGGTTTCTTCACTATCTAATAGAAGAATCGCATAGCTTCAGTGACCTGAACTCCATGTTTCTTCACTATCTAATAGAAGAATCTCATAGTTTCAGTGACTTGAACTATATGCCTACTTGGGTATAGAACATCAAACAATAGAATATCAATAGCCACTTGAAAGTCCTTTGAATATTCTGTTCTCCTTGAAGCACTTGTAAAGTCTTCTAAGAGATGTCTATTCTTTAAAGCCACTTCTAAAGTCCTCAAAGAATAAGTGTTCGGATTTTCTAAAGAACTTTGAAAAGCCTCTGAAATCTCCGTTTTATGTTTGTTGTTCGCCTCGAAGACTTTCGGGGTCTATTTTCTCCCACTTGTCATTTTGGAAACGAATCTCCAAAAGGACATTATTTCGAGCAAACAAACATTATGTTCTCAAAAATTCGTGGTAGAAACAATACCCTTGTGCTCATTTGAATAAATAACAATGAAACATATATCTATACTTGAGCCTTAGTTTGTTGAATAACAAACACTAAGCTCCCACTGAGTTTAGCAACTCTTTAGATATATTTGAAAAAGTATTCTGAATTTAATTTTTCAATAGCTTTGACGAATTTGGTTTAGTTTGGTGGTAGTTGAGCATTTTGTTTTGAAATTATAGGAAAAGTCTTTATGATTCATCATTGATCGAATCAAGTACTAATTGACTTCGATCATTCCAACATAGATATGCCATATCTTATGGAGCTAGATCGTGAAATTACAACACACAATCATTGATGATCATTCTTGGTATAAGTAATCAACAACATGATCTAACCTAGATCTTTATGATTTCTTGCCAAGTGGATTTTATACTTCTGAATCTTTGAACTAGCCAAACAGATTCAAATTTATATCACATTGAGTAAATAAACCTATATTCACTCAAATCCGTGTGAAATAATAAAGTCATAAAATCTTTCTTTAGATTTGAACTCTATTGTCTAGGTGTTCTAACAATAGTTCATATCTTTTGTTACTTTCAACAAGTAAGACTAGCTTGTCTTGAATTGATCTAGAAATCAATTAACTTTCAAAAGTCCATCAAAATAGAGCTTATGAATGTTAACTTGTTGATATGGTCTAAGCAACAATGCCAAAGATTAGTGGAACTCAAATCAAGGGGTTGATTTGAACCTAGTAAAGTTTTTATTGTTAAAGAGTTGTTTGTTTTTAATCAAGCATATTGACTCAACCCTTAAATGACCATTTCATTCAAATAAACAAACAAACAAGCATTATTTTTGTTCTTCTGAATGTGAGTCTTTCTGTGTTTGAAGCAGAAATTTAGGTATGCTGATTATGGAACAAAATAGCCATTTAGTTCCAGCCTTTGAAAGGACTTTAAAACAAACTAGATGACCCTACAACTAATGTAGCATTGCCATGCTTCATTTCCCACTTGTAGGCCATTAGTGTAGCCTAGCTTCCATTGTTTGAGTTATTACCAAAGTAAGAATCTCAAGCGGTATATGATACCAAGGAAGTTTGATTGCTAGGTCACTGCTCTTTAAACATAAACTTATAGGTAGAAACGTAATTGTAAATTCCTTTCATTTGTTCCTTGTTTTCCTATTTCTTGTACCCTATCTTATAGTCTTAAGAATTGAATTCTTTACTGTTGACTTTTATACTTTGTTAGACATGTCCAATGTCACTCCAACAAGGTTCTTACCATTTTATTTATGTTGAATATTCTTTTCAACTAGATGATCTTACCAGAAGCTTCTAAGGTTCTCTAAGCATCGATCTATTCGAATGTCTAGGGACTAGACTCATTCGAGAATTAAATGGACAAAGATATTAGGTTGTTAACCATTGGTAAGGCTGAGCGTTTAAACTCAATGCTTTATGATCTCAAAACTACATTGTATTTTGAATTCAAAAGCACCAATCGGTTTGCCATTCGACTTTGATACTCGAAAACAACCATAAAAGTCGCTAAAAGAAACGTACATTTTAAATTGCTCACATCTCTCATTTCCGTGAATCGTTCTTGGATTCACTACCAATCGAGGAAATTTACTGTTACCTTTCTAAAAGGATTTATTGCAGTGCAAGATATTTAATTATAAACAATAATTAAAACAATAATTGAAGCATGCAAAGTCTAAACATTTATCATGAGTAATAACTTGAAAATTAAAGCAATCATGCAATTTAAACAAGTTATTAGCATTTTATTCGATTTTATTGTTCCGGCAGGTGTGAATAAAATGATTCCAAGACCCTAAAACCATTGAAGAATTAAGAACATTATGTATTTAGACTCAATTCTAAAATCTTTAAGGTAAGCAAATTAAAAGCCTTTTGCTAATAGTCTAGAAACTACTCTTGGTTGATAGGTACGTCTAAGAACTTATTAGGTAAGCCTATCGATTTTGCCACGACATAAAAGGACTCCTTACTTATATCGTTGAGTTTCACCAAAACTAACATGTACTCACAATTATTTGTGTACCTTACCCCTTTAGTATCGATAAGTAACACCTCGCTATGGCGGAAAACTATTACTAAGATCGATGAAAAAAGGATATCCAAGTAAGTGTTATTTTGGCATGACACCTTTTAACTCAATTTTTAAGTTTGGAACTTAAGGCTCTTACTATGTTGGTTAGACTTTAAGTGAACTAAAATCCTTAATCATGCAACATAGTCAAGCCACAATATCATGCATATTTAAGACATATTTAAAAGCAATAAATAACTTAAAGCATGCATAAGATAAATGTGATCTAGTATGGCCCGACTTCATCTTGAAGCTTCAACTTCAAAGTCCGTCTTGAAAATCTCCGTGGGAGGCGCCATTTTCTTCAAATAGTATAAGCTATAATTAAACTAATTACAACTATTTGATGGTACGCAGACCATATTTGAATTGAAAAAGAAAGTTGGTGCTTTAGACCAATTACATTCAAATTAATGGTACGCAGACCATATCTTCTATCCTATTTGGGCCATACTAGTCACTTCATAACCTGCAAAACAGTACATATACAATATATACCATTCACCCATTCATTATCATGAATGGCCCACATAGCTGGTTAGTAAAACACGTTATGCATCACATAAATATTTGCAGCAATTAATCAAGGGCACCAATAATCTACCAATTATTCAATCCTTATTAATTCTAATCAAGTTGTTTAACCTTAAAGGATTTGTAGACCTAATCAAGAGTTTATGACTAAAATTGCTCCCACTTAAAGCAATAACTTTATATGCTTTACTAATTTTAAACATAAAAATGTATTTCTAGTCTAACCGGAAACATACAAGTTTAATTAAAATTTAAAGCTCATATAAAATTATAATCGAATCCATTAATTTAATTTATTTCAGTTGAATTAAACGAATTTTAATTAATTCAAGGTTTAATTTTAGTAAAATAATTAGTATAAATTAAAATTTATAATAATTATAATATTCAAAATTAAAATCCCGAGAAAACAATTTAAATTATTAATTTTAAAGTTAATTAAAATTATTTCCGAACTGAAAATTCAAAATTAAAATCAAAACGTACCAATCGTCGCAAGACGAGGCACTTGGGCTTGCGCCCAAGCCTCATCAAGCCACGAGGCAGCGTGCCCCGCTCGATCGATCGTTGCACAAGGCACACACAGCCACACGCCACATGCAGCCACACGCCACAAGCACACGGAGCCATTGTTGGCCACGCTGCGCGCAGCCTTGTGCTGTGTCGCGTCTGCTGCTGCGCAGGCCAGTGCGCGCCGAGCGACGGATCGCTCCCTGCTTGCGCGTTCTGCTTGCTTGCTGGGCGAGCCAGGCGCGCTGTGGCGCAGCACCATCGCTGCCCACACGCGTCTTGCTCGTCGCTCGTGCCTTGCATCGTCGCCCTCGCCCATCGCATAGCACACACGGCCAACACCTTTGCCTCGCGCGCGCGCCATGCTATGTTGCTCGTTGCATTCGTACCGCACGGGCGACGAGCTCCCTTGCTCGTCGTCGCGTGCCCGCACTATACAACACCCCTTTAGGGTAACACGTAGCGTCAATTGCTTTGTGCGTGCAACATTTATGAGCGTTTTTCATAAAAATTTAAAATTTTTAATTCAAAATTAATGACAAATTAATAAATCATATTAATTTCATAATTTTAGGGCGAAAAATCGAAAATTTATTAAACAATTAATTTCCGATTAATATGGATTCAAATCTATGTCATAAAAATTAAAAATTTAACATAAATTAACAATTTTTATGGTGGATTTTAATCATGGATACCTAATTAAATTATTAATTGATTATGAAAAACAAATCAATTCTAAATTATTCAAATTTCAACAAATTAATCATAATTACAAATTAGGTTGTATAACTAACAAGTCTAGGCATTCATAATTGTTAAACATATACAGTAGGTAAAAAACTCAAGATTTATCAACAAGAATCGCAAATACTTAATTTAACATCTTAAATTTACAAACTTTTGCGTTCGAAAAACTAAAACCTCCGAAAAGTCATAGTTAGGCTTCGAATTTGGGAATTCTGCGTTCGGCCGAAAAATACTAGTTTTGTCAAAAATTTAGAATGCCTTTTACATGCGGAATTGACACAAAAATCACTCGATTTGGATGAGTAACGAAGAAACTGCCGAAAAACTGCGTACATATAATTAAATAAACGCAATTTGTAATTAATTACGAAAATTAATCACCCCTTTAATTATTTGCAAATTTGTAAAATTTAACCATGTTCATGCAATTTAGATTATGAAAATATTAAGAGGCTCGTGATACCACTGTTAGGTTATGATACATATGACTAAACTTAAATCATGCGGAAAAACCATAAAGCCAGGAAACATGTTATTTACACATAATCATTTAGCATAATTTAGATGCATACACCTTGTAGCGTGCCCTCCCTAGCTGCGCCCGAACCGAACAAGAACAAGTCTTTAGGACTCCAAGTGTCGTCCCTCCGTAGATAGTCCACAGCACGTCCGGATCCGCCTTAAGATTGACCAACTAGAATCGCCCTTAAGGTACTAGGATTTTCGGCTAAATAGGGCAAGTGTTTGTGGCTGATTTTTGCTTGAAAATCTTACCTTTGAATACTTTAATCCTCGATGTAAATATGTGACCCTAGGCACCTATTAATAGAGTTTATGGAAAGGAATTATAATCCTACTAGGATGTGGATTTATTAATTAGAATCCTAATAGAACTCTAAATAATAAATTTAATCTTTTAGGATTAAGTAAAATGCACGAATTCCGATAGGATTAGGATTCGTTACGAACACGAGCGTGCACCACTACGAGCATCGCACAAACCCGCGCAGGCCTTACGGCCCACACGAGCAGGCGCTGCTCACAGCCCATGAGCATAAGCCCGTGCGCGCCCCGTGGCCTTGCTGGGTCTGGCCTTGCGCTGGGCCTGGCGAAGCTCTGGCAGCTTCGTGTTGGGCGCTTGGCTTGCTGGGCGCGGGCCTGGCTTCGTGCTGGGCCTTCGTCTAGCAAGCCTCGTCCGATGCTAATTCGTACGATGCGCTTCCGATTAAATTCCCGATTCCGGAATTTATTTCCGATACGAATAATATTTAATATTTCCGATTCCGGAATTAATTTCCGTTTCGAACAAATATTTAAAATTTCCGTTTCCGGAATTATTTTCCGATTCCGATAATATTTCCGATTCTGACAATATTTCCGTTTCTGGCAATATTTCCGATTCCGGCAATATTTCCATTTCCATTAATATTTTCCGATACGTACCATGTTTCCGTTTCCGGCAACATCTACGACTTGGATAATATTTATGTTTCCGATACGATCCATATTTCCGTTTCCAGCAATATCATCGTTTCCAGAGTATTCATTTGCTTGCCTTTGACGATCTTAGCTCCCACTGAAACCAAGATCCGTCGATTCCGAATATCCATAGATGGAGTATTTAATGCCATTAAATACTTGATCCGTTTATGTACTATTTGTGAGACCCTACGGGTTCAGTCAAGAGTAAGCTGTGGATTAATATTATTAATTCCACTTGAACTGAAGCGGCCTCTAGCTAGGCATTCAGCTCACTTGATCTCAGTGAATTATTAACTTGTTTAATTAATACTGAACCGCATTTATTAGACTTAACATTATATGCATACTTGGACCAAGGGCATTATTTCCTTCAGAGAGTAGTTAGAACACCTAGTCAGATGATTGGTTTAGCCCAAGTTCAAGCAGTGATCGACTAGAGAGTTCTCTTTTGATGGGGGAGGGGAGGAAGAAGATGGTTTAGATCCTCACATATGAATATCTGCTCATGGAATGTGAGGGGATTGAATGATCTAAAGAAGTTTTTGTTGACTAATAATGTCAGTGTTGTAGCATTCTTGGAAACTAGAGTTAAAGAACAAAAAAGTAAAAAGATTCATGAGAAGTTTGGTAATGCTTGGAGTTGGTGTACAAACTATGAATTCTCTCCTAGAGGGAGAACCCGGGTTGGTTGGAAGCATAGTTGTATTTCCTTTCATCTCATTCAGAAAACTGAGCAGGCCATTCATGGAGCTCTCAATGCCAAAACCTTCTCTTTCACTGCAGAATTTACAGCAATTTATGGCTTACACACAATTGATACTAGAAGGCCTATATGGGCAACTTTGAAAAGTATTAAATCTCTAAATAATGGCCCTTGGCTGGTGGTGGGGGACTTTAATTCAGTTTTGGTGTCTGGTGATAGAATTAATGGCAATGCAGTGACTCAGAGTGAAACTGTTGATTTTGAAGATTGTTTGGATCATGCTGAGTTGACTGAAGTGAAGAGTTGTGGGCACTTGTTTTCATGGTATAAGGGGCATGGTAACAATAGAATTAGCTCTAGAATTGATAGAGCTTTAGGTAACATTTCATGGCATGCTGCTTTTGCTGATGTGGTGGTTGATTATATGAATCTTGGGTTGTCAGATCATACTCCTTTGCCTTTGTCCTATAAAGTCAATGTGCCTAAGAGAGGTAGACCCTTCAAATTCTTCAATTGTATGGCTGATCATGAGGGCTTCTTACCCTTGGTTCAGAAATGCTAGGAGGAGGATATTTCTGGTTCAGCTATGTGGAAAGTGTGGTGCAAGCTTAAGAAAGTGAAAGTTCAGCTGAAACCTCTTCACAACAGAGATATCTCCAGGTTTTGCTAAACTTGAGGAGAAATTTGTTTCGATTTTGCTAAACTTGAGGAGAAAATTGAAACATTGAGGGGGGAGTTAGATTTGGCTCAATCTGCTTTAGTTGTTTCTCATCAGGATTTGGTGAATCAAGAGAATGAAAGAAATTGTCTTGCACAATTGAAGAAGCTTTTGGCAGTTCAAGAGAGTGCTTATAAACAAAAGTCCAGAATTCAGTGGCTTCGACTAGGAGACTCTAATTCTAAGTTTTTCTTTAGTGCGATGAAGGAGAGGTATTCTAAAAACAGTATTGATATTCTTTATGATTCTCAAGGTACCAAGCTCACAAATGAAACTGAAATCACAGAGGAGATTGGAAAGTTTTACATGCATTTAATTGGCACTGCTGCAACAACTTTGACTGGTATTGATGTTCCTTTGGTGAGACATGGAAATCAACTCAATTCTGATGATGCTGAAATACTTGCTAGACCAGTTACAGAGAAATAAATTGATGAAGCTATTAAAGGAATCAATGTCCATAAGGCTCCAGGGCTTGATGGATATAACAATGTGTTCTTTCACAAAACTTAGGGGATTGTAAAACATGATATCTATAATGTTGTTAGAGATTTCTTTGCTACTGGTGTTTTGCTGAAGCAAGTTAACACTACTGATGTTACCTTAATTCCCAAAGTACAGAATGCAACAACAATCAAGGACTTTAGGCCTATTGCCTGCTGTTCAGTGGTTTATAAGATTATTTCCAAGATTCTGACTACCAGAATGCCGAGTGTGATTGGGAAAGTGGTTCATTGTGCTCAAGCTGGCTTTATTCCTGGTAGGAATATTTCTGATAACATTCTTTTAGCTTCTGAGTTGATCAAATGCTATACTAGGAAGAATATTTCTCCTAGATGTATGATTAAAGTTGACTTGAAGAAAGCTTATGATTCATTGGAGTGGCCATTTCTCAAAAGTATGTTGGCAGAGTTGGGCTTCACTAATGTCCTACTCTATTTTGGTCAATGGCTATCCTACTAATCCTATCCCTGCAAAAAAAAAGGTCTTAGATAAGGAAATCCCATGTCTCCTTATCTTTTTGCTTTAGGTATGGAATACTTATCTAGGTGTCTGGGTTCTGTTGAAACAAAGGCTAATTTCAAGCACCACCCAAGATGCAAGAAATTGAACATCACCCACATGATATTTGTTGATGATTTGTTGATGTTAGCAAGGGCTGATCTTACTTCAGTTAGTACTATTTTTGAGGCTTTCACTAAATTTTCAAAAGCTTCTAGCTTAGAGGAAAACTTGCATAAGAGTGAAGTCTACATTGCAGGGGTTTCTGATGATGTTGCTACTCAAATTGTTGATGCTATTGGCATTCCTAAGGGAACTTCCCCTTTCAGATACTTAGGGGTCCCCTTATCCACAAGAAAGCTAAGTTTCACTGATTGTAAACCACTAATAGAGAAAACAGTAGCTAGGGTGAAAAGGTTGGCTGCTAAGCTGCTTTCTTATGCAGGAAGGTTACAATTACTAAAGACTGTTCTTTTCAGCATTCAGCTGTTTTGGTGTTAGATCTTTGTAATGCCAAAGAAAGTCATGAGGGAAATTCAGAAGATTTGTAGGACCTTCCTGTGGTCTGGTACTGATGTAGGTTCAAAGTGTTAGGTTATGATTCATATGACAAAAAATAAATCATGCGGAAAAACCATAAAGCCAGGAAAGCATATTATTTACACATAATCATTTAGCATAGTTTAGATGCATACACTTTGTTGCGTGCCCTCCCTAGCTGCGCCCGAACCGAACAAGAACAAGTCTTTAGGACACCAAGTGTCGTCCCTCCGTAGATAGTCCACAGCACGTCCGGATCCGCCTTAAGCTTAATCAACTAGAATCGCCCTTAAGGTACTTGGAATTTTCGGTTATTTGTAGGCAATTATGTGACTGAATTTTGCTCACAAAATCACTTTGAATACTTTAATACTCGATATAAATTATAAGCCCTTAACTCATATTTATAGACCATGGAATAAGTAATCGAATCCTACTAGGATACGAATTAATTAAATTAGAATCCTAGTAGAATTCTTATTTAATTAATTTATCTTTTAGGATTAGGAATTTAATCATTAAACAAATCCTATACTCTTTAGGTTTCGTATGTGAACACAAACTCTACACGAGCATGACCCGCAAGCGTGCAGGCCATGCCCGCGCACAGCCCACACGGCCGCTCGGCCCACGCGAGCTACAAGCCCACGCGAGCTGCAGCAATGCTCGCAGCCCACTGCTCGCAGCTGCGCGCGCTGTCACGGCCTGCTGGGCCTGGCCTTGCGCTGGGCCTGGCGTGGCCTTGGCTGCTCGTGTGGTGCACATGGCTTGCTGGGCGATGGCCCGGCTTCGTGCTGGGCCTTCGTCTGGCAGGCCTCGTCCGATGCTAATTCGTACGATACGCTTCCGATTAAATTCCCGATTCGGAATTCATTTCCGATACGAATAATATTTAATATTTCCGTTTCCGGAATTATTTTCCGATTCCGATAATATTTCCGATTCTGACAATATTTCCGTTTCCGGCAATATTTCCGATTCTGGAAATATTTCCATTTCCGATAATATTTTCCGATACGTACCATGTTTCCGTTTCCGGCAACATCTACGACTTGGATAATATTTATATTTCCGATACGATCCATATTTTCGTTTCCGGCAATATCATCGTTTCCGGAGTATTCATTTCTTGCCTGTGACGATCTCAGCTCCCACTGAAACCAAGATCCGTCGATTCCGAATATCCATAGATGGAGTATTTAATACCATTAAATACTTGATCTGTTTACGTACTATTTGTGTGACCCTACGGGTTCAGCCAAGAGTAAGCTGTGGATTAATATAATTAATTCCACTTGAACTGAAGCGGCCTCTAGTCGATCAGGCATTCAGCTCACTTAATCACACTGAATTATTAACTTGTTAATTAATACTGAACCGCATTTATTAGACTTAATATTATATGCATACTTGGACCAAGGGCACTATTTCCTTCAGTCTCCCACTTGTCCTTAGGGACAAGTGTGCATTTACCTAATTCCTTTGTCGCTCGATGCTTGCTCTTGAACATAAGGTAAGAGTTGTCATCCTTATTATGTCCAGTGGTGTTTCTCGGTTTCAGAGTTCAACTGATCAAATAAACAGATAATCATAGCCTATGATTCATCCGAGCACGGCCATACATTTTACGAGTGGCCTTGTACAACTTTTCAGCATCTCATCCTGATTTATGGGAGGACAATCCCAATCTTGTGATCTTGAGATTAGACTTCGTTTGATAGGTGATTACCTGAGCGTTGCCTTTATAGCCTCCTTTTACGGTGCGACGGTTGATCAACGTCAAAGTAGCCAGTTCTCAAACAAGTAATCTCAAATCACTCAGGTATTGAGGATTTAGTGTCTAATAATTTTAATGAAATTTACTTATGACAGATTTTCATCTCTTACAGTAAAGTTTCATTAGTTTATCCGATACTAGTCTTCCCAAAGTAAGTATCTATGCAAATGATTGCGACATTGCCATGTCCACATAGTTCAAGAAACAGAACTACTAGTCATCTTGCATTCTAGTCGTCTAACGTTTTCTATGCGTCCAATTTTTATAGAAAACTCCGACCAGGGACCATTTTCAATCTTTGACATTCAAGTTCACTTGATAGACATTTCTTAGTCACAGGACTGGTCCTGACAGTCTATCTTGAATATATCGTCAAATTGAAGGGACTCATCATTTAATAAACCACAAATTAAATGGAAAAATGAATTCTATTCATTTATTGTGAATGATTAACCAATAATGTTTTACAAAGAATTAAACTCTAAAACTTTAAAACATTAAATAAGGACATCAAAGCCATTCTCCAATATGCTTGATTCCCATAGCTGCAGTGTGCGAGTTGTGCTTCGCCTGCGGCAGAGGTTTAGTCAATGGATCTGATATGTTGTCATCAGTTCCAATCTTGCTTATCTCGACTTCTTTTCTTTCAACGAACTCTCGTAGAAGGTGAAATCTACGAAGTACATGCTTGACTCTTTGGTGGTGTCTAGGCTCCTTTGCCTGTGCAATAGCTCCGTTATTATCACAATACAGGGCTATTGGTCCTTTAATGGAGGGGACTACACCAAGTTCAACTATGAACTTCCTTAGCCATATAGCTTCCTTTGCTGCTTCATGTGCAGCAATGTACTCCGCTTCACTTGTAGAATCTGCAATGGTGCTTTGCTTAGCACTTTTTCAGCTTACTGCTCCTCCGTTGAGGCAGAAGACAAACCCAGACTGTGATCTGAAATCATCTTTGTCGGTTTGGAAACTTGCGTCCGTATAGCCTTTAACAATTAATTCATCATCTCCACCATAGACCAGGAAGTCATCTTTGTGCCTTTTCAGGTACTTCAGAATGTTCTTGGCAGCAGTCCAATGTGCCTCTCCTGGGTCTGACTGGTATATGCTCGTAGCACTGAGTGCGTACGCAACATCCGGGCGTGTACATATCATAGCATATATAATTGAACCAATCAATGATGCATATGGAATCCCATTCATTCGTCTACGCTCATCAAATGTATTTGGGCACTGAGTCTTGCTTAGAGTTATTCCATGAGACATGGGTAGGTAGCCTCGCTTGGAGTCTGCCATCTTGAACCTATCAAGCACCTTATTGATATAAGTTCTTTGACTAAGTCCAATCATCTTTTTAGATCTATCTTTGTAAATCTTGATGCCCAATATGTACTGTGCTTCTCCTAGATCCTTCATCGAAAAACATTTCCCAAGCCAAATCTTGACAGAGTTCAACATAGGAATGTCATTTCCGATAAGTAATATGTCATCGACATATAATACTAGGAAAGCAATTTTTCTCCCACTGACCTTCTTGTATACACAAGATTTGTCTGCGTTCTTGATGAAACCAAAGTCACTGACTGCTTCATCAAAACGTATATTCCAGCTCCTGGATGCCTGCTTCAATCCGTAGATTGATTTCTTTAGCTTGCATACCTTTTTAGCATTCTTTGGATCCTCAAAACCTTCAGGCTGTGTCAGAAACACAGTTTCTGTTAAAACGCCGTTTAAGAAAGCGGTTTTGACATCCATCTGCCATATTTCGTAATCGTAATATGCAGCGATTGCTAACATTATCCGAATAGACTTTAGCATTGCAACTGGTGAAAAGGTTTCATTGTAATCCACACCGTGGACTTGCCTGTAACCTTTTGCAACCAATCTAGCTTTGAAAACTTCAAGTTTTCCATCCTTGTCCTTTTTCAGTTTGAAAACCCATTTGCTTCCAATGGCTTGGTAGCCATCTGGCAAATCGACCAAATCCCATACTTGGTTTTCTGACATGGAGTCTAATTCAGATTGCATGGCTTCTTGCCATTGCTTGGAGTTAGGGCTCGTCATAGCTTGTTTGTAAGTCGCAGGTTCATCACTTTCAAGTAATAGAACATCATAGCTCTCATTCGTCAAAATACCTAAGTACCTTTCCGGTTGAGATCTATATCTCTGCGATCTACGCGGGGTTACATCTCTAGATTGACCATGATCCTCACCAGATACTTCTAAAGATCTCTGAGTTTCATCTTGAATGTCATCTTGAGCATTCTCTAGAGTTTGTTGTTCGACTCGAATTTCTTCGAGGTCTACTTTTCTCCCACTTGTCATTTTGGAAATGTGATTCTTTTCCAAAAAGATACCATCTCGAGCAACAAACACCTTGTTCTCAGATGTATTGTAGAAGTAATACCCCTTTGTTTCCTTTGGATAGCCCACAAGGATACATTTGTCAGATTTTGGATGAAGTTTGTCTGAAATTAATCGTTTGACGTATACTTTACATCCCCAAATCTTAAGAAAAGACACTTTTGGAGGCTTTCCAAACCATAACTCATATGGAATCTTTTCAACAGCTTTAGACGGAGCTCTATTTATAGTGAGTGCAGCTGTATTTAGTGCATGTCCCCAAAATTCTAATGGAAGTTCTGCCTGACCCATCATTGACCTAACCATGTCTAGCAAGGTTCTGTTCCTCCGTTCCGACACACCGTTCCATTGTGGTGTTCCAGGAGGAGTCAATTCTGATAGAATTCCACATTCTTTCAGATGGTCATCAAATTCATAGCTCAGATATTCACCGTCTCTATCAGACCGCAGTGCCTTAATCTTCTTGCCTAATTGATTCTCTACTTCACTCTGAAATTCCTTGAATTTATCAAAGGATTCAGATTTATGCTTCATTAGGTAGACATAACCATATCTACTGAAGTCATCAGTGAAAGTGATAAAGTAGCTGAAACCACCTCTAGCATTTGTACTCATTGGTCCACATACATCTGTATGGATTAAACCCAATAGTTCAGTTGCTCTTTCTCCAACTTTAGAGAAAGGTTGCTTTGTCATTTTGCCAAGTAAACATGATTCGCACTTACCATAATCCTCTAAGTCAAATGGTTCTAGAATTCCTTCCTTTTGAAGTCTTTCCATGCGTTTCAAGTTAATATGGCCTAATCGACAATGCCACAGATAGGTGAGATCTGAATCATCTTTTTTGGCCTTTTGGTATTTATGTTATAAACTTGTTTGTCGTGATCTAATAAATAAAGTCCATTCACTATTCTAGCAGATCCATAAAACATCTCTTTAAAATAAAACGAACAACTATTGTCTTTTATGAAAAAGGAAAATCCCTTAGCATCTAAGCAAGAAACTGAAATGATGTTTTTAGTAAGACTTGGAACATGGAAACACTCTTCCAGTTCCAAAACTAGCCTAGAGGGCAACGACAAATAATAAGTTCCTACAGCTAATGCAGCAATCCTTGCTCCATTTCCCACTCGTAGGTCGACTTCACCCTTGCTTAACTTTCTACTTCTTCTTAGTCCCTGGGAATTGGAACATAAGTGTGAGCCACAACCTGTATCTAATACCCAAGAAGTTGAATTAACAAGTGTACAGTCTATAACGAAAATACCCGAAGATGGAACGACTGTTCCATTCTTCTGATCTTCCTTTAGCTTCAAGCAATCTCTCTTCCAATGCCCTTTCTTCTTGCAGTAGAAGCATTCGGATTCATAAGTGGGTTGACTGACCTTCCTCTTTTCAGACTTGGCGCCAGTTTGCTTAGTTGGGCTGGCCTTCTTGCCACCTTTCTTAGCATTCCTCTTCTTTCCAAATTTCTTGAACTTGCCCCCACGCACCATAAGCACATCTTGCTTATCACTTTTGAGCGTCTTTTCAGCGGTCTTCAGCATACCGTGAAGCTCAGTGAGCGTTTTGTCCAGACTATTCATACTGTAGTTCAGTTTGAACTGATCATACCCGTTATGAAGAGAATGGAGGATGGTGTCTACAGCTATTTTCTGAGAGAATTGCTGATCCAGCCGACTCATATTCTCAATGAGTCCAATCATTTTGAGAACATGTGGACTTACGGGCTCGCCTTTCTTAAGCTTGGTCTCAAGAATTTTCCTATGAGTCTCGAATCTTTCGACCCGAGCCAGATCTTGGAACATGTTCTTTAACTCACTGATGATCGTGAAAGCATCTGAGTTGATGAACGTTTTCTGTAGATCTGCACTCATGGTTGCAAGCATTAGACATTTCACATCCTTGTTGGCATCAATCCAACGGTTGAGGGCTTCCTGAGTGACCCCGTCGCCTGCGGCTTCGGGCATCGCCTCTTCTAGGACATACTCCTTTTCTTCCTACATAAGAACTATTTGCAAGTTCCTTTGCCAGTCAAGGAAGTTTTTCCCGCTCAACTTCTCCTTTCGAGAATTGATCGAATGTTGAATGAATTGTTGTTCTACAATTGAAAAAGAATAAACAAATAAATAACCATTCACAGTTTCTCTTAATAAACTTAAGTTCTAGCATGCATGCATAATTCAATGTTCATTAAGCATTTTATTCAAGTTATGTGTTCCGGCAGGTGTGAATAAAATGATTCCAAGATCCTAAAATCCATTGAAGAATTAAGCACATTATGTATTTAGACTCAATTCTAAAATCTTTTAGGTAAGCAAAAGCCTTTTGCTAATAGTCTAGAAACTACTCTTGGTTGATAGGCACGTCTAAGAACTTATTAGGTAAACCTATCGATTTTGCCACGACATAAAAGGACTCCTTACTTATATCGTTGAGTTTCACCAAAACTAACATGTACTCACAATTATTTTTGTACCTTACCCCTTTAGTACCGATAAGTAACACCTCGCTATGGCGGAAAACTATTACTAAGATCGACGAAGAAAGGATATCCAAGTAAGTGTTATTTTGGCATGGCACCTTTTAACTCAATTTTTAAGTTTGGAACTTAAGACTCTTACTATGTTGGTTAGATTTTAAGTGAACTAAAATCCTTAATCATGCAACATAATCAAGCTTTGATCTCATGCATATTTAAGACATATTTAAAATAAATAACTTTAAACATGCATAAGATAAATGTGATCTAGTATGGCCCGACTTCATCTTGAAACTTCAACTTCAAAGTCCGTCTTGTAAATCTCCGTGGGAGGCGCCATTTTCTTCAAATAGCATAAGCTATAATTGAACTAATTACAACTATTTGATGGTACGCATACCATATTTGAATTGAAAAACTATTTTGGTACTTTAGACCAATTACATTCAAATTAATGGTACGCTTTACTAATTTTAAACATAAAAAATGTATTTCCAATCTAACCGGAAACTTACAAGTTTAATTAAAATTTAAAGCTCATATAAAATTATAATTGAATCCATTTATTTAATTTATTTTCAGTTGAATTAAATAAATTTAAATTAATTCAAGGATTTAACTTTAGTAAAATAATTAGTATAAATTAACATTTATAATAATTATAATATTCAAAATTAAACTCCAAGAAAACAATTTAAATTATCAATTTTAAAGTTAATTAAAATTATTTCCGAACTGAAAATTCAAAATTAAAATCAAAAGGTACCAATCGTCGCAAGACGAGGCACTTGGGCTTGCGCCCAAGCCCCATCAAGCCACGAGGCAGCGCCCCGCTCGATCGATCGTTGCACAAGGCACACACAGCCACACGCCACAGGCAGCCACACGCCACACGCACACGGGCCATTGCTGGCCACGCTGCGCGCAGCCTTGTGCTGTGTCGCGCGTTGCGGCGCAGGCCAGCGCGCGCCGAGCTAGGGATCGCTCCCTGCTCGCGCGTTCTGCTTGCTTGCTAGGCGAGCTAGGCGTGCTGTGGCGCGGCAGCATCGCTGCCCACACGCGTCTTGCTCGTCGCTCGTGCCTTGAATCGTCGCCCTCGCCCATCGCATAGCAGCCTCGTGCGCGCGTCATGCGCTATGTTGCTCGCTGCATTCTTACCGCACGGGCGACGAGCTCCCTTGCTCGTCGTCGCGTTCCCGCACTATACAACACCCCTTAAGGGTAACACGTAGCTTCCATTGCTTTGTGCGTGCAACATTAATGAGCGTTTTTATAAAAATTTAAAATTTTTAATTCAAAATTAATGACAAATTAATAAAACATATTAATTTCATAATTTTAGGGCGAAAAATCGAAAATTTATTAATCAATTAATTTCCGATTAACATGGATTCAAATCTAGGTCATAAAACTTAAAATTTTAACATAAATTAACAATTTTTATGGTGGATTTTAATCATAGATACCTAATTAAACTATTAATTATTTATGAAAATCAATTTAATTCTAAATTATTCGAATTTCAACAAATTAATCATAATTACAAATTAGGTTGTATAATTAACAAGGCTAGGCATTCAAACTTGTTAAGCATATACTGTAGGTCAATCAAAAATTCAAAATTTATCAACAAGAATCGCAAATATTTAATTTAACATCTTAAATTTACAAACTTTTGCGTTCGAAAAACTAAAACCTCCGAAAAGTCATAGTTAGGCTTCGAATTTGGGAAGTCTGGGTTTGGCCGAAAAATACTAGTTTTGTCAAAAATTTAGAATGCCTTTTACATGCGGAATTGACACAAACATCACTCGATTTGGATGAGTAACGAAGAAACTGCCGAAAAACTGCGTACATATAATTAAATAAACGCAATTTGCAATTAATTAACAATTACGAAAATTAATCACCCCTTTTAGTTCCTTGCAAATTTGTAAAATTTAACCATGTTTATGCAATTTAGATTATGAAAATAATAAGAGGCTCTGATACCACTGTTAGGTTATGATTCATATGACAAAACATAAATCATGCGGAAAAACCATAAAGCCAGGAAAGCATATTATTTACACATAATCATTTAGCATAGTTTAGATGCATACACTTTGTTGCGTGCCCTCCCTAGTTGCGCCCGAACCGAACAAGAACAAGTCTTTAGGACTCCAAGTGTCGTCCCTCCGTAGATAGTCCACAGCACGTCCGGATTCGCCTTACGCTTGATCAACTAGAATCTCCCTTAAGGTACTTGGAATTTTCGGCTATTTGTAGGCAATTATGTGACTGAATTTTGCTCTCAAAATCACTTTGAATACTTGAATACTCGATATAAATTATGAGCCCTTAACTCATATTTATAGACCATGGAATAAGTAATCGAATCCTACTAGGATACGAATTAATTAAATTAGAATCCTAGTAGAATTCTTATTTAATTAATTTATCTTTTAGGATTAGGAATTTAATCATTAAACAAATCCTATACTCTTTAGGTTTCGTATGTGAACACAAACTCTACACAAGCATGACCCGCAAGCGTGCAGGCCATGCCCGCGCACAGCCCACACGGCCGCTCGGCCCACGCGAGCTACAAGCCCACGCGAGCTGCAGCAATGCTCGCAGCCCACTGCTCGCAGCTGCGCGCGCTGCCACGGCCTGCTGGGCCTGGCCTTGCGTTGGGCCTGGCGTGGCCTTGGCTGCTCGTGTGGTGCGCATGGCTTGCTGGGCGATGGCCCGGCTTCGTACTGGGCCTTCGTCTGGCAGGCCTCGTCCGATGCTAATTCGTACGATACGCTTCCGATTAAATTCCCGATTCCGAAATTCATTTCCGATACGAACAATAATTAATATTTCCGTTTCCGGAATTTTTTTTCGATTCCGATAATATTTCCGATTCTGACAATATTTCCGTTTCCGGCAATATTTCCGATTCCGGCAATATTTCCATTTCCGATAATATTTTCCGATACGTACCATGTTTCCGTTTCCGGCAACATCTACTGTTAGGTTATGATACATATGACATTACATAGATCATGCGGAAACAACCATCAACCCAGGACAACATATTATTTACACATAATCATATAGCATAATTTAGATGCATACTCTTTGTTGCGTGCCCTCCCTAGCTGCGCCCGAACCGAACAAGAACAAGTCTTTAGGACTCCAAGTGTCGTCCCTCCGTAGATAGTCCACAGCACGTCCGGATCCGCCTTAAGATTGACCAACTAGAATCGCCCTTAAGGTACTAGAAAATTTCGGCACTTTTGAGCAAGATGTATGTTTTAATTTTCTCTCAAAAAACTCACTTTTGAATACTCTGAAAACTTATGTATAAATTATGACCCCTAGGCCTTTATTTATAGAGTTATGGAAAAGGAATCGTAATCCTAGTAGGATGCGAATTAATTGGAATTAGAATCCTACATGAATTCAATTTAATTAATTTATCCAATTAGGAATAGAAATTTAATCATACACTGACTCTTGTAGATTCAGGAATCACTCATGAGCACAAACTCACACACACACGGCAGCCACAAGGGCTGCCCATGCGCGTGCGAGCAGCAGCCCGCGTAGCACGGCCCACGCAGCCGCGGCCCTTGGCGCGCGCTGGGCCTGCCTTGCGGTAGGCCTGGGCGCTGCCTTGGCTGGGCTTGTGGCGCGCATGCTTGCTGGGCGATTGGCCCCGGCTTCGTGCTGGGCCTTCGTCCGGCAAGCCTCGTCCGATGCTAATTCGTACGATACGCTTCCGATTAAATTTCCATTTCCGGAATCTATTTCCGATACGAACAATATTTAATATTTCCGATTCCGGAATTAATTTCCGTTTCGAACAAATATTTAATATTTCCGTTTCCGGAATTATTTTCCGATTCCGGCAATATTTCCGATTCTGACAATATTTCCGTTTCCGGTAATATTTCCGATTCTGGTAATATTTCCATTTCCAATAATATTTTCCGATACGTACCATGTTTCCGTTTCCGGCAACATCTACGACTTGGATAATATTCATATTTCCGATACGATCCATATTTCCGTTTCCGGCAATATCATCGTTTCCGGAGTATTCATTTCTTGCCTGTGACGATCTTAGCTCCCACTGAAACCAAGATCCGTCGGTTCCGAATATTCATAGATGGAGTATTTAATGCCATTAAATACTTGATCCGTTTACGTACTATTTGTGTGACCCTACGGGTTCAGTCAAGAGTAAGCTGTGGATTAATATCATTAATTCCACTTGAACTGAAGCGGCCTCTAGCTAGGCATTCAGCTCACTTGATCTCACTGAATTATTAACTTGTTAATTAATACTGAACCGCATTTATTAGACTTAACATAGAATGCATACTTGGACCAAGGGCATTATTTCCTTCATCCTCCCACTTGTCCTTAGGGACAAGTGTGCATTTCCTAATTCCTTTGTCGCTCGATGCTTGCTCTTGAACATAAGGTAAGAGTTGTCATCCTTATTATGTCCAGAGGTGTTCCTTGGTTTCAGAGTTCAACTGATCAAATAAACAGATAATCATAGCCTATGATTCATCCGAGCACGGCCATGCATTTCACAGTTTCTAGCTCTCCGAGTGGCCTTGTACAACTTTTAAGCATCTCATCCCGATTTATGGGAGGACAATCCCAATCTTGCGATCTTGAGATTAGACTTCGTTTGATAGGTGATTACCTGAGCGTTGCCTTTATAGCCTCCTTTTACGGTGCGACGGTTGGTCAATGTCAAAGCAACCAGTTCTCAAACAAGTAATCTCAAATCACTCAGGTATTGAGGATTTAGTGTCTAATAATTTAATGAAATTTACTTATGACAGACTTTCATCTCTTACAGTAAAGTTTCATAGGTCTTGTCCGATACTAGTCTTCCCAAAGTAAGTATCTATGCAAATGATTATGACATTGCCATGTCCACATAGTTCAAGAAACAGAACTACTAGTCATCTTGCATTCTAATCGTCTAACGTTTTCTATGCGTCCAATTTTATAGAAAACTCCGATTAGGGACCATTTTCAACCTTTGACATTCAAGTTCACTTGATAGACATTTCTTAGTCACAGGACTGGTCCTGACAGTCTATCTTGAATATATCGTCAAGTTGAAGGGACTCATCATTTAATAAACCACAAATTAAATGGAAAAATGAATTTCTTTCATTTATTGTGAATGATTAACCAATAATGTTTTACAAAGATTTAAACTCTAAAACTTTAAAACATTAAACAGAGACATCAAAGCCATTCTCCAATATGCTTGATTCCCATAGCTGCAGTGTGCGAGTTGTGCTTCGCTTGCGGCAGAGGTTTAGTTAATGGATCTGATATGTTGTCATCAGTTCCAATTTTGCTTATCTCGACTTCTTTTCTTTCAACGAACTCTCGTAGAAGGTGAAATCTACGAAGTACATGCTTGACTCTCTGGTGGTGTCTAGGCTCTTTTGCCTGTGCAATAGCTCCGTTATTATCACAATACAGGGCTATTGGTCCTTTAATGGAGGGGACTACACCAAGTTCTCCTATGAACTTCCTTAGCCATATAGCTTCCTTTGCTGCTTCATGTGCAGCAATGTACTCCGCTTCAGTTGTAGAATCCGCAATGGTGCTTTGCTTAGCACTTTTCCAGCTTACTGCTCCTCCGTTGAGGCAGAAGACAAACCCAGACTGTGATCTGAAATCATCTTTGTCGGTTTGGAAACTTGCGTCCGTATAGCCTTTAACAATTAATTCATCATCTCCACCATAGACCAGGAAGTCATCTTTGTGCCTTTTCAGGTACTTCAGAATGTTCTTGGCAGCAGTCCAATGCGCCTCTCCTGGGTCTGACTGGTATCTGCTCGTAGCACTGAGTGCGTACGCAACATCCGGGCGTGTACATATCATAGCATACATTATTGAACCAATCAATGATGCATATGGAATCCCACTCATTCGTCTACGCTCATCAAGTGTTTTTGGGCACTGAGTCTTGCTTAGAGTCATTCCATGAGACATGGGTAGGTAGCCTCGCTTGGAGTCCGCCATCTTGAACCTATCAAGCACCTTATTAATATAAGTGCTTTGACTAAGTCCAATCATCCTTTTAGATCTATCTCTATAAATCTTGATGCCCAATATGTACTGTGCTTCTCCTAGATCCTTCATCGAAAAACATTTCCCAAGCCAAATCTTGACAGAGTTCAACATAGGAATGTCATTTCCGATAAGCAATATGTCGTCGACATATAATACTAGGAAAGCAATTTTGCTCCCACTGACCTTCTTGTATACACAAGATTCGTCCGCGTTCTTGATGAAACCAAAGTCACTGACTGCTTCATCAAAACGTATATTCCAGCTCCTGGATGCCTGCTTCAATTCGTAGATTGACTTCTTTAGCTTGCATACCTTTTTAGCATTCTTTGGATCCTCAAAACCTTCAGGCTGTGTCATAAACACAGTTTCTGTTAAAACGCCGTTTAAGAAAGCAGTTTTGACATCCATCTGCCATATTTCGTAATCGTAATATGCAGCGATTGCTAACATTATTCGAATAGACTTTAGCATTGCAACTGGTGAAAAAGTTTCATCGTAATCCACACCGTGGACTTGCCTGTAACCTTTTGCAACCAATCTAGCTTTGAAAACTTCAAGTTTCCCATCCTTGTCCTTTTTCAGTTTGAAAACCCATTTGCTTCCAATGGCTTGGTAGCCATCTGGCAAATCGACCAAATCCCATACTTGGTTTTCAGACATGGAGTCTAATTCAGATTGCATGGCTTCTTGCCATTGCTTGGAGCTAGGGCTCGTCATAGCTTGCTTGTAAGTCGCAGGTTCATCACTTTCAAGTAATAGAACGTCATAGCTCTCGTTCGTCAAAATACCTAAGTACCTTTCCGGTTGAGATCTATATCTTTGCGATCTACGCGGGGTAACATTTTTAGATTGACCATGATTCTCACCAGATTCTTCTAAAGATCTCTGAGTTTCATCCTGAATGTCATCTTGAGCATTCTCTAGAGTTTGTTGTTCGACTCGAATTTCTTCGAGGTCTACTTTTCTCCCACTTGTCATTTTGGAAATGTGATCCTTCTCCAAAAAGACACCATCTCGAGCAACAAACACTTTGTTCTCAGATGTATTGTAGAAGTAATACCCCTTTGTTTCCTTTGGATAGCCCACAAGGATACATTTGTCAGATTTTGGATGAAGTTTGTCTGAAATTAATCGTTTGACGTATACTTCACATCCCCAAATCTTAAGAAAAGACACATTTGGAGGTTTTCCAAACCATAATTCGTATGGAGTCTTTTCGACAGCTTTAGACGGAGCTCTATTTATAGTGAGTGCAGCTGTATTTAGTGCATGTCCCCAAAATTCTAATGGAAGTTCGGCCTGACCCATCATTGACCTGACCATGTCTAGCAAGGTTCTGTTCCTCCGTTCTGACACACCGTTCCGGAGGAGTCAATTCTGATAGAATTCCACATTCTTTCAGATGGTCATCAAATTCATAGCTCAGATATTCACCGCCTCTATCAGACCGCAGTGCCTTAATCTTCTTGCCTAATTGATTCTCTACTTCACTCTGAAATTCCTTGAATTTGTCAAAGGATTCAGACTTATGCTTCATTAGGTAGACATAACCATACCTACTGAAGTCATCAGTGAAAGTGATAAAGTAGCTGAAACCACCTCTAGCATTTGTACTCATTGGTCCACATACATCTGTATGGATTAAACCCAATAGTTCATTTGCTCTTTCTCCGACTTTAGAGAAAGGTTGCTTTGTCATTTTGCCAAGTAAACATGATTCGCATTTACCATAATCCTCTAAGTCAAATGGTTCTAGAATTCCTTCCCTTTGAAGTCTTTCTAAGCGTTTCAAGTTTATATGGCCTAATCGACAATGCCACAGATAGGTGAGATCTGAATCATCCTTTTTGGCCTTTTTGGTATTTATGTTATATACTTGTTTGTCGTGATCTAATAAATAAAGTCCATTGACTAATCTAGCAGATCCATAAAACATCTCTTTAAAATAAAACGAACAACTATTGTCTTTTATTATAAAGGAAAATCCCTTAGCATCTAAGCAAGAAACTGAAATGATGTTTTTAGTAAGACTTGGAACATGGAAACATTCTTCCAGTTCCAAAACTAGCCCGGAGGGCAACGACAAATAGTAAGTTCCTACGGCTAATGCAGCAATCCGTGCTCCATTTCCCACTCGTAGGTCGACTTCTCCCTTGCTTAACTTTCTACTTCTTCTTAGTCCCTGTGGATTGGAACATAAGTGTGAGCCACAACCTGTATCTAATACCCAAGAAGTTGAATTAGCAAGTATACAGTCTATAACGAAAATACCTGAAGATGGAACGACTGTTCCGTTCTTCTGATCTTCCTTTAGCTTTGGACATTCTCTTTTGTAATGGCCTATTCCATCACAATAAAGACAGCTTGATGTGGACTTGTCCTGCTTTGATTTAGCATTGCCCTTGGACTTTCCACCTTTCTTGAATGGTCTCTTTCTAGCCTTGAGTAAATCTTTGGCTTCACATTCCAGTACTATTTCAGCCTTTCTGACAAGGTGAATAAATTCTGCAACTGTTTCTTCTCTTGGTTCACTTAGGTATTGTTGCTTGAAGCGACCAAACCCACTGTGTAGTGAATTGAGCAAGACAGAGACTGCCATCCTTTCGCTTATTGGTGTTCCTAGTAGACTTAGGCGATCAAAATATGAACACATATGATCCACATGGAACCTCAGTGGGACGCCTACCCTCTGTTTAGTGCGAAGGAGCTGAACATGTGTTTCTTGGACCTCCATCCTATAACACCTGTTGGGAGAACTAACCTTTAGACCAGACATTGATTCAATCAACTCATGGACGTTCAGGTCCCTGTCCTCCGTACTTCCACGACAGATATCCCTCAGATTCTTGATGAGCGTAAAAGGTTCATAAGCTACAAACCTTCTAGCCCAATCATCAGGGATATTGTTCAGCATGAGACTCATAACCTTTTTGAGATCCGCATCCCAGGCGTAAAATCTCTCAGGGGTCATGTCTCTGGCATAGTAGCTTGGCATGGGATGTGATAGTACATACTCAAGTCCATTGAGTTTGACTATTTCAACTAGCTTAGCTTCCCATTCAAGAAAATTTGTCAGGTTCAGCTTGACCATAAGCTCAGAACCCATGATGATGTTTTGATTGTTGTTTGCCATATTAAAACTACAATTGAAAAGAATAAACAAATAAATAACCATTCACAGTTTCTCTTAATAAACTTAAATTCTAGCATACATGCATAATTCAATGTTTATTAAGCATTTTATTCAAGTTATGTGTTCCGGCAGGTGTGAATAAAATGATTCCAAGATCCTAAAATCATTGAAGAACTAAGCACAGTTTGTCGACTTAATCCTAGAACATCTTAGGTAAGCAAAAGCCTTTTGCTAATAGTCTAGAAACTATTCTTGGTTGATAGGTACGTCTAAGAACTTATTAGGTAAACCTATCGAATTTGCCACGACATAAAAGGACTCCTTACTTATATCGTTGAGTTTCACCAAAACTAACATGTACTCACAATTATTTGTGTACCTTGCCCCTTTAGGACCAATAAGTAACACCTCGCTGAGCGAAAACTATTACTAGATTGATGTAAAGGATATCCAAGCAAGTGTATATTTTGGCATGGCACCTTTTAACTCAATTTTTAGGTTTGGAACTTAAGGCTCTTACTATGTTGGTTAGATTTTAAGTGAACTAAAATCCTTAATCATGCAACATAATCAAGCTTTTGATCTCATGCATTTTAAGACATATTTAAAACAATAAATAACTTAAAAACATGCATAAGATATTTGTGATCTAGTATGGCCCGACTTCATCTTGAAGCTTTGACTTCAAAGTCCGTCTTGAAAATCTCCGTGGGAGGCACCATTTTCTTCAAATAGGATAAGCTATAACTAATTACAACTATTTGATGGTACGCAGACCATTTTTGAATTGAAAAATAACTTTGGTGCTTTAGACCAATTACATTCAAATTAATGGTACGCAGACCATATTTTCTATCCTATTTGGGCCATACTAGTCACTTCATAACCTGCAAAACAGTACATATACAATATATACCATTCACCCATTCATTATCATGAATGGCCCACATAGCTGGTTAGTAAAACACATTATGCATCACGTAAACATTTGCAGCAATTAATCAAGGGCACCAATAATCTACCAATTATTCAGCCCTTATTAATTCTAATCAAGTTGTTTTAACCTTAAGGATTTGTAGACCTAATCAAGAGTTTATGACTAAAAAGCGCTCCCACTTAAACCAATAAATTCATATGCTTTACCAATTTTAAACATAAAATTGTATTTCTAGTCTAACCGGAAACATACAAATTTAATTAAAATTTAAAGCTCATATAAATTTATAATTGAATCCAAAAATTTAATTTAATTTCAGTCGCATTTAAATTAATTCATGATTTTAATTTTAGTAAAATAATTAGAATAAATTTCATTTATTATAATTATAATATTCAAAATTAAAATCCAAGAAATTAATTCAAATTATTAATTTTAAAATTAATTAAAATTATGTGAACTGAAATTTTCAAATTAAACATTCAAAACGATCTAATCGTAACGCAAACACCCTACTCGTTGCACGCCCATGGACCGTACGCACACAGCCATTGCTGGCCATGTGCGCGCAGCCCATGCGCTCGTCGCATAGCTGCTGCTGTCCTATCGCAAGCCTCCGCACAGCGCCCCATCGCACGCGTGCTATCGCTCGCAGTGCGCGCGCGCGAGATCGCTCGCTGGGCGCGCTGGCTCGCTCGCTGAGCGCGCGAGCCATCGCTCGCTGGGGCGCGACATCGCTCGCTGGGCGAGCGACATCGCGCGCTGCGCGCTGCGCGCGCGAGCAGTGCTGGGCGCAGCGCTCGTGGCACGCGAGCTTGCGCTCGCTGCGCGCGAGGCTGCGCGCACTTGTGCGAGGCAGCGCGCGTTGTGGCGCAGCTCGCTTGCTGCCCACACGCGACTGCCTTGGCTCGCCCTTCGCCCATGCCCATTCGTTCATTGCTCGTGGCACACGACACAAGGCAGGGCTGCTGCCTTGTGCTCGTGCACTACGCTCTAGCTCATTGCATTCGTGCCGCACGGGCGACGAGCTCCCTTGCTCGTCGTCGCATGCCCGCATTATACAACACCCCTTAAGGGTAACACGAAGCGTCCATTGCTTCGTGCGTGCAAGTTATTTGAACGAATTGCATAAAAATTTAAAATTTATATTTAAAATTAATGACAAATTAATAAATATTATTAATTTCATAATTTTAGGGCGAAAAATCGAAAATTTATTATCCAATTGATTTCCGATTGATATGGATTCAAGTCTAGGTCATAAAAATTTAAAATTTATCGTAAATTTACAATTTTTATGGTGGTTTTTAATCATAGGTTTCTAATTAAATTACAATTAATTATGAAAATCAAATTAATTCTAAATTATTCTAATTTTCAACAAATTAATCATAATTACAAATTAGATTGCATAATTAACAAGACTAGGCATTCAAACTTGTTAAACATATGCAGTAGGTCAATCAAAAATTCAAGATTTATCAACAAGAATCGCAAATATTTAATTTAACATCTTAAATTTACGAAATTTTGCATTCGAAAAACTAAAACCTTCGAAAAGTCATAGTTAGGCTTCGAATTTGAGAATTCTGGGTTCGGCAGAAAAATACTGTTTTTGTCAAAATTTTAGAATGCCTTTTACATGCGGAATTGACACAAAAATCACTCAATTCGGATGAGTAATGAAGAAACTGCCGAAAAACTGCGTACATATAATTAAATAAACGCAATTTGCAATTAATTAACAATTACGAAAATTAATCACCCCTTTTAATTCTTGCAAATTTGTAATATTTAACCATGTTCATGCAATTTAGATTATGAAAATAATAAGGGGCTCGTGATACCACTGTTGGGTTATGATACATATGACATTACATAGATCATGCGGAAACAACCATCAACCCAGGACAACATATTATTTACACATAATCATATAGCATAATTTAGATGCATACTCTTTGTTGCGTGCCCTCCCTAGCTGCGCCCGAACCGAACAAGAACAAGTCTTTAGGACTCCAAGTGTCGTCCCTCCGTAGATAGTCCACAGCACGTCCGGATCCGCCTTAAGATTGACCAACTAGAATCGCCCTTAAGGTACTAGAAAATTTCGGCACTTTTGAGCAAGATGTATGTTTTAATTTTCTCTCAAAAAACTCACTTTTGAATACTCTGAAAACTTATGTATAAATTATGACCCCTAGGCCTTTATTTATAGAGTTATGGAAAAGGAATCGTAATCCTAGTAGGATGCGAATTAATTGGAATTAGAATCCTACATGAATTCTATTTAATTAATTTATCCAATTAGGAATAGAAATTTAATCATACACTGACTCTTGTAGATTCAGGAATCACTCATGAGCACAAACTCACACACACACGGCAGCCACAAGGGCTGCCCATGCGCGTGCGAGCAGCAGCCCGCGTAGCACGGCCCACGCAGCCGCGGCCCTTGGCGCGCGCTGGGCCTGCCTTGCGGTAGGCCTGGGCGCTGCCTTGGCTGGGCTTGTGGCGCGCATGCTTGCTGGGCGATTGGCCCCGGCTTCGTGCTGGGCCTTCGTCCGGCAAGCCTCGTCCGATGCTAATTCGTACGATACGCTTCCGATTAAATTTCCATTTCCGGAATCTATTTCCGATACGAACAATATTTAATATTTCCGATTCCGGAATTAATTTCCGTTTCGAACAAATATTTAATATTTCCGTTTCCGGAATTATTTTCCGATTCCGGCAATATTTCCGATTCTGACAATATTTCCGTTTCCGGTAATATTTCCGATTCTGGTAATATTTCCATTTCCAATAATATTTTCCGATACGTACCATGTTTCCGTTTCCGGCAACATCTACGACTTGGATAATATTCATATTTCCGATACGATCCATATTTCCGTTTCCGGCAATATCATCGTTTCCGGAGTATTCATTTCTTGCCTGTGACGATCTTAGCTCCCACTGAAACCAAGATCCGTCGGTTCCGAATATTCATAGATGGAGTATTTAATGCCATTAAATACTTGATCCGTTTACGTACTATTTGTGTGACCCTACGGGTTCAGTCAAGAGTAAGCTGTGGATTAATATCATTAATTCCACTTGAACTGAAGCGGCCTCTAGCTAGGCATTCAGCTCACTTGATCTCACTGAATTATTAACTTGTTAATTAATACTGAACCGCATTTATTAGACTTAACATAGAATGCATACTTGGACCAAGGGCATTATTTCCTTCATCTACGACTTGGATAATATTTATATTTCCGATACGATCCATATTTCCGTTTCCGGCAATATCATCGTTTCCGGAGTATTCATTTCTTGCCTGTGACGATCTCAGCTCCCACTGAAACCAAGATCCGTCGATTCCGAATATCCATAAATGGAGTATTTAATACCATTAAATACTTGATCCGTTTACGTACTATTTGTGTGACCCTACGGGTTCAGTCAAGAGTAAGCTGTGGATTAATATAATTAATTCCACTTGAACTGAAGAGGCCTCTAGTCGATCAGGCATTCAGCTCACTTAATCACACTGAATTATTAACTTGTTAATTAATACTGAACCGCATTTATTAGACTTAATATTATATGCATACTTGGACCAAGGGCACTATTTCCTTCACAAAGAAGGCTGTTGTTGCTTGGGATTCTCTTTGTCTACCTAAGATTTGTGGTGGCCGGAACCTGAAGGATCTCACTGTATGGAATAAGGCAGCAGTGATCAAACATTGTTGGGCCTTATCCATGAAGCATGACAGGCTTTGGGTCAAATGGATCCATGTGTACTCTGTAAAGAATAGAGATTTCTGGACAATGGACATTCCTGCTGGGTTGACTTGGTCCTTGAGGAAAATATGGGCTGGTAGAGATGTTGTTCTGAGCACTGGTGGGTTTGATCAGTTTCAGCATGCTGGTAAGTATAGCATTCAGAAAATGTACAAGCATTTGAGGCATTACAGTAGCACAGTGCAGTGGAAAAGGATCACTTGTAATAGTAAAGCTACCCCTAAAGCAATCTTTGTCACTTGGTTAGCTCTGCTGAACAGATTAGCTACAAAGGATAGGCTAGTCAAGTGGAACTTGAATGTGGATAAGCAGTGTGTTTTGTGTCAGGAAAAGGAGGAGACTGTTCAGCACTTATTTTTTGAGTGCAATTACTCCAGTTCAAACTGGAAAGTGGTTTTGCAGAGAATTGGTGTTGGTGTTCAAAGGAATACATGGGAAGAAGAAGTTATGTGGGCAGCTAAAAAGAGCAGAGGTTCTAGAGCTAAGGATAAAGTTTGCAGCTATGCTTTCACTGAAACTATCTATGCAGTGTGGCTTCAAAGAAATGCCAAGCTATTTAGAAATACTCTTGACTCTAGTGTAGCTGTTAGTAATAGGATTCTTTACCATATTGCTTGTAGAAGTGATGATAGTATGAGGAGTTGTATACATTAGAGTCTGTGTAGGTGTTTGTTGTTGAGTTCTCTTCCTGTCCATGTTGGATTGTGAAGTAACTCTGGTGTATTTGGTGTGTTTGGTGTGTTGGTGTATTTTTGTTCTTGGTAAGTAATAAAATCATTTATTTGCCAAAAAAAAATCATTTTATTTGCCAAAAAAATATTAATAAAAAATTTACCATTTATAAAAACGGTAAAAGTAATCCGAAACGACTTTATAAGAAAAACGGTGCAAGTATTTCGGGACGGAGAGAGTAATCTGTTTATCTAGCTGTGAAAAAAAAAATAGCATTTGGTAGCACGAGGTGAGAAAGTCTTAATATATACTGGATATACCATTAAAATGGTATACTAAGGATAAAATAGTAACTTTAAGTGGGTTTTTTGAATTTGGCCCACCAATTATTTATTTTCCTTTATTTTTGTACTTCTCTCTCTAAACTTCTGAAATCAAATTTCAAAAAAAATTATTTTTCCTTTTTTTTAATTGCAAGTGTAAAGAGTATTTAATTTGTTAAAATTTTCTCTCTCTTCTAAACTCACCTCCTCCAAACGCTCTCTGCTTCAATTCTTCAAGCCATTGCTATGAGGTTGCAATCAATTCAAACCAGTTGGGCCAAGTTACTTGCAAAGGTCCAAATTGGAAAGATCCGTTTCGAAATTGGGCATTTGGAATTCCGGAGAGAGAGATAGAGTTGCGGAAAGCAAAGTGAAAGAGGGCCAAAACCAGAGGAGAATGGGAGATCAAAAGGTGGATTTCCAGTAATCAAACATAAGCATAAGCTTCAATTCAATCATCTCAAAGGAATCGATCTTATTACTGTAACTATCTTTCACCTCTTCCTCGTTATGTGTTCAATTTTATTTGTGTGTTGAATTTGGTTTGTTTTTTGTGAACTTGAATTTTCCTGATAATATGTTCTAACATGTGAAATTGGTGCTATAATTTATTTAATTTGGGAACAAATTACCGAAATACTTAGGCTTTGAGCTATAATTTAGTGAATTGAGAATTTCTTGTTTGCGAATTATGACTTTTCAAATATGGAGGATTGATGTTCTATTATGTCATAATTGGTGCTAGAATTTATTCAATTTGTTGGGTGCAAATTACTGGAATCCTTAGGGTCTGAGTTATAATTTAGAGAATTGAGAATATTTTTCGAGAATTTTGGCTTATCAAATATAGGGAATTCCAGATTTGTAGGGTGTTAAAAAAAAGGGGGATGTTAATTGTTTTGTAGTTAGATGGGATGATCAGGGGATTATATTGGCGGTAAAAGAAGTAGTTTTGTTTCTAGAATTCTAGGGTTTGATCATATAACTCGTAAATCAACTAATTCCGGTGTTGACTGATTCCCTAATCACCCCCAAGAACCTCGAGCCGAGAAAGGTGAATTGTAACATGAAAATAGTATTATTTTTTTTGTCTAACTTAGCAAATTAGATAGCGAATTGTGAACGCATACCCAGTCTCATACTAGCGAATCAGGTAACAATTGGTCATGGTCATCGTCTCATAGACCCTTCAACATTGTAATAGAGATGTAAAAATACGGTTTTCGTAGGGATTAGAACGTTATGAATACTCAGGCACCTGTTAGTGGTTTATGTAGGTTGGATTCTGTAGTAGACCAATAAGAGATGAACTCCTTGAAAGCAACCATATCGAACCCTAAATTACTAATTAATTAGTCTGAGACTTTCTCGCAGTGCAGTCGTCCTTTGAACATTTTTTTGGTACCCAGAGAACTGTTTCAGCTATTGGAACTGTTGGTTTTGATAATTTACCACTGTCCGAGAGGTAAATTGTGTTAGCTATTGAAGAATTCCAGTGTTCTCTTTATATAGTTAGTTTTGCGGATCAAGATTTGAGAGAGCAAGGACTAGAGTAGCGGAGGAACAATAGCAGCTGCAGCAGGTGAGAGAAATTAGGATAGAAGAGTATAAGAATCCTAGAGGAGTGGAATTGGACTCCTTCTAGGATCTTGCAACTTCTTGTGAACTTGAACATCTTCATTTTGGGGGTATTTTTTGTTGGGTAAAACTCACTGCTTTTATTCTGTTTTACTTCTTTGAATAATGTTTTGGTCACTCGTATTCAATCTCATCTGTTTTTCTCTTGTCATGCAAGTTTTTGGCCGCACATGGTGTTGCAGGATCATTTCCTTTGGCATTTAACCACCTAAATAAGGTTTGTTTCACAGATCTTTACTTGGGTCGGGTAGAAGTGTATGATTTTGTTTTTCGTATGGTTCAGAGGTTTCCTAGCATCAAGGAACTCTGTGAAACAGGTAACAAACGTTGTTGTTTTCTTAGCATTTTTGCGTGAGTGATTGAATAAACTATATTGTGTCATCATTAGTGGTTTTCTTGGAAGACTTGGAACAAATATCATATCGGATATATGTTCATGAATTTAATTTAAGATTCGCATATATTCTCATGACCGTTACTCCATTAGCCAACATGAAAATTGTTAGTGTAAGCTTAGTCACATAATTTACATGACTGCAGTTCTTCTATCTTTCCTGAGATCACTTACTGCAGTAAGGGGGATTGTGAGGTTGAAGTGAGTTCATGGTTAGGGCAGAGATTAAAGTCAATGGCGGTGTTGAATCGGTTTGGAATGCTCTCACAAATTATGAATCCTTGTTGATTTTGTCCCTAATCATGTTTGTATGCGGAGATTAAAGTCAATGTCCATGTCAAAAATTCCTGATGTTTGAGATATTTGTATGGGGATCTATATGCAAGTACTATATGGGCATCTAATGAAAAACTGAAAAATAGAGGAAACTTCAGCACAACAGCAATGTGCACACTGCCAGCTGGATACAAATATTCATTTGCGAAGCATAACAGTAAGGATGTCCTCATTCTAGCCAGGGGTTTACAGAGTTTGTTCGCCCAAGTCGTTGCAACTATGCTTGTTCAAAGGAGGTCGTAAAGCCTGCTGCAACTCCAACTCCATCTTCCCCTTCAACTGGAACTCAATCTATTGCAGCTCTTAGAGATCGTCTCTTGTTTCTCCTTTGCAAAGTGTAGATTATTGAGTGTTTTAATTCTTTTAGTTGTTTTTGGTCAATACCTCAAAACCGTAAATGCCACAACAGAGAGTACTCTCTCCCATTGTTCTCTACTACCTTTGCATGCGTGTATAAATCAATATAATTCATGCGTGTACTTCATGCAAGTGATTTCTTCCACTTTACCTGCATACTTCAATGTTTCTTCTCAAGACTGAGCTCATGGTGGCAGGTCACACCAGGAATGCTAAAACCTCTACTTGATTCGATCATATCAGTATCATTTTCTGTGAAGCATAGGGGAACACCATTCTAATATATATGTTCTTGGGTTGTTATAATCTAGAACACATCACGACAAGAAATTTCCTCACATTGACTTGTGAGTACCAAATATATTGTTTGGTAGCAAATAAAAAAAAAAATCACGCTGACTTGTGAGTATCAAACTATATTGCTTGGTACCAAATTTCCAAAACTATTTTACAAGATACCAAATACATTTGGTATCCAATCCAAATTTTCTATGATTCTTCCTTTTTAGCTCGATCGTTGCTCACCCCAATTGGCTCATTCAAATGTCTTGAAATTTTCCTACGATGATCTTTTATGATTCATAATAGGAAAGGTATTTATGATTATGTTTTGAATAATCTGTTCTGAGCCTAGAAAAGATCCTCTCAGGGAAGGGCTGGAAATATCTTATAAGAAAATCGACCAAATATTGGATTAATATTACCAAATTTTCCTTGGAAGTTTGGATTGAAAATTGGGCTCGGATAATGAATTTGTGGAGTTTTGAATTGGGAAACAGAATTGGAATTTTGTTTTACTTGAAAATTGTGCTCAAGTTTTGCACTAATATCAATTGAATTATGCCCTTTGCAATTAGACCTGGTTATTGGGCGGGTCGGGTCAGGGTCGGTGCGGGTCAAAAGAGGGTCCGGTATTAAAAGGGTCATTTTTAGCGGGTCGATAATGGGTGGGTCAAAAGCGGGTCGCGGGTTAATAGCGGGTCATTAGTAGGCGCTTAGGCGGGTCAATAACCGAGCAATGAAAAATGAAAAACAAAAGAGTCATGTGCAAGTACAAGTGAATACGAAGCTATACAAGTAATTTTTTGTACCATTACTATTTTAATTTTCAAAATAATTGTAGTATAAGTTTGACCCTATAATGACCCTCTCCAATAAAGGCCCTGTCCAATAAGAGCCCTGCCCAATAAAAGCCCTATTAACTTGACCTTAACCCTATATACATTGGACTACCCTGTCCAATAACCAGGTCTATTTGCAATCAGTCGCTTGCACTAATATCAATCTCTCAAATCTATTGGCGGTATCGTCGTAGGAATTCCAGGGAGACATAAATGTGGTTCTTATTATTATATACTCCCTCTGTATTTATTTAAGGGATACACTTCCCTTTTTTCCGACCGTATTTATTTAAGAGATACATTTTCCATTTTTAGTAACTTATCAACTCCATCATCTAATTAAATAATACATCTAATTTACCTTATGACCCATCATCCTATTATACAAATAATTTCAGAAACCCACCCCACCTCCCACCCCCAAAATTACATGGTCCCCACTTATTTACTTATTAAAATATCTACTCAACCTCACTTGATTTATTATTTTATTTCAGTCAATTCTTCTCCTTAATACCCGTGGCGGGCCAAATGTATCCCTTAAATAAGTACGGATGGATTAATTTTTGTTGTTAATTAATATCTTATAATATCATATCTATTGGATTAATTTCATAGTTTTGTTGCATATATGTTTTGAATAATGAACTTAGATGTTTAGAAAATCGACTTGTTATACGTTTAATAACTAAACATACGCTTATATTTTTAAATGCAAACATAGTTATATAATTAATATTAATCATTTTATCAAGTCAAAGACTTTAACATTCAAATAACCATCATATTTGTTTTATTATAAGGAAAAATTAACGTTAATAATCTCAACTATCGATGATCTTTCAATTTTAATCCCAACTATAGTTTATTCTAGAATAATCCTAATTATATAGCTAGCCTTCTTTAAACAGTCTTCCTAATTTAAAAACTTGTTATTGCCTGTCATTTCATTAAATGTGGCCCACTGAACCTAGCGTCCCCTTTTTTCTTCATCTTCTTCAATATTCTACCTTCTTCCATGGATACAGTGGCTTTTTCACCTTCTTCCTTTCACCGTCTCTACGCACCACAAGGCAACAAGAAAATTAACAATTGCATGTCTAGTTACAATTGGGCAATCAGCCACACCAATTGTAAACTGATAACAACCATGTGTAGATCCGGCTAGATTTAAGCAACCCATATGTAATTACTACTGAGCAATAGACGAAACAACCTGGGTTGATGAGGATGAATTGAAAGGGAAATCAAGATTAATAGACCCCCCCAAGGGTGATAAAAGAATACGGGAGTTTGAATCATTTTGGGTTTAACGGGAAAAGTGAGGACATTGAAGAAGAATAGATGAACAATCTGGAGAATTAACTGAAGGAAATAATGCCCTTGGTCCAAGTATGCATTCTATGTTAAGTCTAATAAATGCGGTTCAGTATTAATTGACAAGTTAATAATTCAGTGAGATCAAGTGAGCTGAATGCCTAGCTAGAGGCCGCTTCAGTTCAAGTGGAATTAATGATATTAATCCACAGCTTACTCTTGACTGAACCCGTAGGGTCACACAAATAGTACGTAAACGGATCAGGTATCTAATGGCATTAGATACTCTATCTATGAATATTCGGAACCGACGGATCTTGGTTTCAGTGGGAGCTAAGATCGTCACAGGCAAGAAATGAATACTCCGGAAACGATGATATTGCCGGAAACGGAAATATGGATCGTATCGGAAATATAAATATTATCCAAGTCGTAGATGTTGCCGGAAACGGAAACATGGTACGTATCGGAAATGGAAATATTGCCAGAATCGGAAATATTGCCGGAAACGGAAATATTGTCAGAATCGGAAATATTACCGGAATCGGAAAATAATTCCGGAAACGGAAATATTAAATATTTGTTCGAAACGGAAATTAATTCCGGAATCGGAAATATTAAATATTGTTCGTATCGGAAATGAATTCCGGAATCGGAAAATTTAATCGGAAGCGCATCGTACGAATAAGCATCGGACGAGGCCTGCCGGACGAGGCCCAGCACGAAGCCAGGCCATCGCCCAGCAAGCCAAGCGCGCCGCACAAACAGCAAGGCCAGGCCCAGCAGGCTGCGCGCAGCGCGCGCGGGCGCTGAGTGGGCTGCTGCTCGCGCGCACGCATGAGGCCCATCGTGGCTGTCGTGCGTGTGTGTGCAAGTGTTTGTGTTCGTGCACGTTTCCTAAAACATGCAGAGTTCGGTTAATGATTAAATTCCTAATTCTAATTGATAAATTAATTAAATTAGAGTTCTTGTAGGATTCTAGGTTTGATCAATTTGTATCTGAATAGGATTTCGATTCCCTTTCCATACCGCTATAAATATGAGGCTAGGGCTCACAATTTATAACACAAGTTTCAAAGTATTCAAAGTGAGTTTTTGAGAGAAAATTCAAACACACATCTTGCTCAAATTGCCGAAATTTTATAGTACCTTAAGGGCGATTCTAGTTGGTCAATCTTAAGGCGGATCCGGACGTGCTGTGGACTATCTACGGAGGGACGACACTTGGAGTCCTAAAGACTTGTTCTTGTTCGGTTCGGGCGCAGCTAGGGAAGGCACGCAACAAAGAGTATGCATCTATTCTATGCTAAATGATTATGTGTAAATAATATGTATTCCTGGGTTTATGGTTTTTTCCGCATGATTTATGAATTGTCATATGTATCATAACCTAACAGTGGTATCACGAGCCCCTTATTATTTTCATAATCTAAATTGCATGAACATGGTTAAATATTACAAATTTGCAAGAATTAAAAGGGTGATTAATTTTCGTAATTGTTAATTAATTGCAAATTGCGTTTATTTAATTATACGTACGCAGTTTTTCGGCAGTTTCTTCGTTACTCATCCGAATTGAGTGATTTTTGTGTCAATTCCGCATGTAAAAGGCATTCTAAAAATTTTGACAAAAATAGTTTTTTTCTGCCGAACCCAGAATTCTCAAATTCGAAGCCTAACTATGACTTTTCGAAGGTTTTAGTTTTTCGAATGCAAAATTTCGTAAATTTAAGATGTTAAATTAAATATTTGCGATTCTTGTTGATAAATCTTGAATTTTTGATTGACCTACTGCATATGTTTAACAAGTTTGAATGCCTAGTCTTGTTAATTATGCAATCTAATTATTAATTATGATTAATTTGTTGAAAATTAGAATAATTTAGAATTAATTTGATTTTCATAATTAATTGTAATTTAATTAGAAACCTATGATTAAAAACCACCATAAAAATTGTAAATTTACGATAAATTTTAAATTTTTATGACCTAGACTTGAATCCATATCAATCGGAAATCGATTGGATAATAAATTTTCGATTTTTTCGCCCTAAAATTATGAAATTAATATTATTTATTAATTTGTCATTAATTTTAAATATAAATTTTAAATTTTATGCGATTCGTTCATAAAACTTGCACGCACGAAGCAATGGACGCTTCGTGTTACCCTTAAGGGGTGTTGTATAATGCGGGCATGCGACGAAGAGCAAGGGAGCTCGTCGCCCGTGCGGCACGAATGCAATGAGCAAGGGCGTAGTGCACGAGCACAAGGCAGCAGCCCTGCCTTGTGTCGTGTGCCACGAGCAATGAACGAATGGGCATGGGCGAAGAGCGAGCCAAGGCAGTCGCGTGTGGGCAGCAAGCGAGCTGCGCCACAACGCGCGCTGCCTCGCACAAGAGCGCGCAGCCTCGCGCGCAGCGAGCGCAAGCTAGCGTGCCACGAGCGCTGCGCCCAGCATTACTCGCGCGCACAGCGAGCGATGTCGCCCGCCCAGCGAGCGATGTCGCGCCCCAGCGAGCGATGGCTCGCGCGCCCAGCGAGCGATGTCGCGCGCCCAGCGAGCGATGTCGCGCGCCCAGCGAGCGATGTCGCGCGCCCAGCGAGCGATGTCGCGCGCGCGCACTGCGAGCGATAGCTCGCGTGCGATGAGCGCTGGCGCGCGCAGCGAGCACCAATGCGTGCGGAGGCTTGCGATAGGGAAGCAGCAGCTATGCGACGAGCGCATGGGCTGCGCGCACATGGCCAGCAATGGCTGTGTGCGTACGGCCCATGGGCGTGCAACGCGTAGGGTGTTTGCGTTACGATTAGATCGTTTTGAATGTTTAATTTGAAAATTTCAGTTCACGTAATTTTAATTAATTTTAAAATTAATAATTTGAATTATTTTCTTGGATTTTAATTTTGAATATTATAATTATAATAAATGTTATTTATTCTAATTATTTTACTAAAATTAAAATCATGAATTAATTTAAATACGACTGAAATTAAATTAAATTTTTGGATTCAATTATAAATTTATATGAGCTTTAAATTTTAATTAAATTTGTATGTTTCCGGTTAGACTAGAAATACATTTTTATGTTTAAAATTGGTAAAGCATATGAATTTATTGGTTTAAGTGGGAGCGCTTTTTAGTCATAAACTCTAGATTAGGTCTACAAATCCTTAAGGTTAAAACAACTTGATTAGAATTAATAAGGACTGAATAATTGGTAGATTATTGGTGCCCTTGATTAATTGCTGCAAATGTTTACGTGATGCATAATGTGTTTTACTAACCAGCTATGTGGGCCATTCATGATAATGAATGGGTGAATGGTATATATTGTATATGTACTGTTTTGCAGGTTATGAAGTGACTAGTATGGCCCAAATAGGATAGAAAATATGGTCTGCGTACCATTAATTTGAATGTAATTGGTCTAAAGTACCAAAGTTATTTTTCAATTCAAATATGGTCTGCGAACCATCAAATAGTTGTAATTAGTTATAGCTTATCCTATTTGAAGAAAATGGTGCCTCCCACGGAGATTTTCAAGACGGACTTTGAAGTCAAAGCTTCAAGATGAAGTCGGGCCATACTAGATCACAAATATCTTATGCATGTTTTAAGTTATTTATTGTTTTAAATATGTCTTAAAATGCATGAGATCAAAAGCTTGATTATGTTGCATGATTAAGGATTTTAGTTCACTTAAAATCTAACCAACATAGTAAGAGCCTTAAGTTCCAAACTTAAAAATTGAGTTAAAAGGTGCCATGCCAAAATATACACTTGCTTGGATATCCTTTACATCAATCTAGTAATAGTTTTCGCTCAGCGAGGTGTTACTTATTGGTCCTAAAGGGGCAAGGTACACAAATAATTGTGAGTACATGTTAGTTTTGGTGAAACTCAACGATATAAGTAAGGAGTCCTTTTATGTCGTGGCAAATTCGATAGGTTTACCTAATAAGTTCTTAGACGTACCTATCAACCAAGAATAGTTTCTAGACTATTAGCAAAAGGCTTTTGCTTACCTAAGATGTTCTAGGATTAAGTCGACAAACTGTGCTTAGTTCTTCAATGATTTTAGGATCTTGGAATCATTTTATTCACACCTGCCGGAACACATAACTTGAATAAAATGCTTAATAAACATTGAATTATGCATGTATGCTAGAATTTAAGTTTATTAAGAGAAACTGTGAATGGTTATTTATTTGTTTATTCTTTTCAATTGTAGTTTTTAATATGGCAAACAACAATTCATTCAACATTCGATCAATTCTCGAAAAGGAGAAGTTGAACGGGAAAAACTTCCTTGACTGGCAAAGGAACTTGCAAATAGTTCTTATGCAGGAAGAAAAGGAGTATGTCCTAGATGAGGCGATGCCCGAAGCTGCAGGCGACGGGGTCACTCAGGCAGCCCTCAATCGTTGGATTGATGCCAACAAAGATGTGAAATGTCTAATGCTCGCCACCATGAGTGCGGATCTGCAGAAAACGTTCATCAACTCAGATGCTTTCACAATCATCAGTGAGTTGAAGAACATGTTCCAAGATCTGGCTCGAGTCGAAAGATTCGAGACTCATAGGCAAATTCTTGAGACCAAGCTTAAGAAAGGCGAGCCCGTAAGTCCACATGTTCTCAAAATGATTGGACTCATTGAGAATATGAGTCGGCTGGATCAGCAATTTTCTCAGGAAATGGCTATAGACACCATCCTCCATTCTCTTCATAGCGGGTATGATCAGTTCAAACTGAACTACAGTATGAATAGTCTGGACAAAACGCTCACTGAGCTTCACGGTATGCTGAAGACCGCTGAAAAGACGCTCAAAAGTGATAAGCAGGATGTGCTTATGGTGCGTGGGGGCAAGTTCAAGAAATCTGGAAAGAAGAGGAATGCTAAGAAAGGTGGCAACAAGGCCAGCCCAACTAAGCAAACTGGCGCCAAATCTGCAAAGAGAAAGGTCAGTCAACCCACTTCTGAATCCGAATGCTTCTACTGCAAGAAGAAGGGGCATTGGAAGAGAGATTGCTTGAAGCTAAAGGAAGATCAGAAGAACGGAACAGTCGTTCCATCTTCAGGTATTTTCGTTATAGACTGTATACTTGCTAATTCAACTTCTTGGGTATTAGATACAGGTTGTGGCTCACACTTATGTTCCAATCCACAGGGACTAAGAAGAAGTAGAAAGTTAAGCAAGGGTGAAGTCGACCTACGAGTGGGAAATGGAGCACGGATTGCTGCATTAGCTGTAGGAACTTACTATTTGTCGTTGCCCTCCGGGCTAGTTTTGGAACTGGAAGAATGTTTCCATGTTCCAAGTCTTACTAAAAACATCATTTCAGTTTCTTGCTTAGATGCTAAGGGATTTTCCTTTATAATAAAAGACAATAGTTGTTCGTTTTATTTTAAAGAGATGTTTTATGGATCTGCTAGATTAGTCAATGGACTTTATTTATTAGATCACGACAAACAAGTATATAACATAAATACCAAAAAGGCCAAAAAGGATGATTCAGATCTCACCTATCTGTGGCATTGTCGATTAGGCCATATAAACTTGAAACGCTTAGAAAGACTTCAAAGGGAAGGAATTCTAGAACCATTTAACTTAGAGGATTATGGTAAATGCGAATCATGTTTACTTGGCAAAATGACAAAGCAACCTTTCTCTAAAGTTGGAGAAAGAGCAAATGAACTATTGGGTTTAATCCATACAGATGTATGTGGACCAATGAGTACAAATGCTAGAGGTGGTTTCAGCTACTTTATCACTTTCACTGATGACTTCAGTAGGTATGGTTATGTCTACCTAATGAAGCATAAGTCTGAATCCTTTGACAAATTCAAGGAATTTCAGAGTGAAGTAGAGAATCAATTAGGCAAGAAGATCAAGGCACTGCGGTCTGATAGAGGCGGTGAATATCTGAGCTATGAATTTGATGACCATCTGAAAGAATGTGGAATTCTATCAGAATTGACTCCTCCTGGAACACCACAATGGAACGGTGTGTCAGAACGGAGGAACAGAACCTTGCTAGACATGGTCAGGTCAATGATGGGTCAGGCCGAACTTCCATTTGAATTTTGGGGACATGCACTAAATACAGCTGCACTCACTATAAATAGAGCTCCGTCTAAAGCTGTCGAAAAGACTCCATACGAATTATGGTTTGGAAAGCCTCCAAATGTGTCTTTTCTTAAGATTTGGGGATGTGAAGTATACGTCAAACGATTAATTTCAGACAAACTTCATCCAAAATCTGACAAATGTATCCTTGTGGGCTATCCAAAGGAAACAAAGGGGTATTACTTCTACAATACATCTGAGAACAAAGTGTTTGTTGCTCGAGATGGTGTCTTTTTGGAGAAGGATCACATTTCCAAAATGACAAGTGGGAGAAAAGTAGACCTCGAAGAAATTCGAGTCGAACAACAAACTCTAGAGAATGCTCAAGATGACATTCAAGATGAAACTCAGAGATCTTTAGAAGAATCTGGTGAGAATCATGGTCAATCTAGAAATGTTACCCCGCGTAGATCGCAAAGATATAGATCTCAACCGGAAAGGTACTTGGGTATTTTGACGAACGAGAGCTATGACGTTCTATTACTTGAAAGTGATGAACCTGCGACTTACAAGCAAGCTATGACGAGCCCTAGCTCCAAGCAATGGCAAGAAGCCATGCAATCTGAATTAGACTCCATGTCTGAAAACCAAGTATGGGATTTGGTCGATTTGCCAGATGGCTACCAAGCCATTGGAAGCAAATGGGTTTTCAAACTGAAAAAGGACAAGGATGGGAAACTTGAAGTTTTCAAAGCTAGATTGGTTGCAAAAGGTTACAGGCAAGTCCACGGTGTGGATTACGATGAAACCTTTTCACCAGTTGCAATGCTAAAGTCTATTCGAATAATGTTAGCAATCGCTGCATATTACGATTACGAAATATGGCAGATGGATGTCAAAACTGCTTTCTTAAACGGCGTTTTAACAGAAACTGTGTTTATGACACAGCCTGAAGGTTTTGAGGATCCAAAGAATGCTAAAAAGGTATGCAAGCTAAAGAAGTCAATCTACGGATTGAAGCAGGCATCCAGGAGCTGGAATATACGTTTTGATGAAGCAGTCAGTGACTTTGGTTTCATCAAGAACGCGGACGAATCTTGTGTATACAAGAAGGTCAGTGGGAGCAAAATTGCTTTCCTAGTATTATATGTCGACGACATATTGCTTATCGGAAATGACATTCCTATGTTGAACTCTGTCAAGATTTGGCTTGGGAAATGTTTTTCGATGAAGGATCTAGGAGAAGCACAGTACATATTGGGCATCAAGATTTACAGAGATAGATCTAAAAAGATGATTGGACTTAGTCAAAGCACTTATATCAATAAGGTGCTTGATAGGTTCAAGATGGCGGACTCCAAGCGAGGCTACCTACCCATGTCTCATGGAATGACTCTAAGCAAGACTCAGTGCCCAAAAACACTTGATGAGCGTAGACGAATGAATGGGATTCCATATGCATCATTGATTGGTTCAATAATGTATGCTATGATATGTACACGCCCGGATGTTGCGTACGCACTCAGTGCTACGAGCAGATACCAGTCAGACCCAGGAGAGGCGCATTGGACTGCTGCCAAGAACATTCTGAAGTACCTGAAAAGGCACAAAGATGACTTCCTGGTCTATGGTGGAGATGATGAATTAATTGTTAAAGGCTATACGGACGCAAGTTTCCAAACCGACAAAGATGATTTCAGATCACAGTCTGGGTTTGTCTTCTGCCTCAACGGAGGAGCAGTAAGCTGGAAAAGTGCTAAGCAAAGCACCATTGCGGATTCTACAACTGAAGCGGAGTACATTGCTGCACATGAAGCAGCAAAGGAAGCTATATGGCTAAGGAAGTTCATAGGAGAACTTGGTGTAGTCCCCTCCATTAAAGGACCAATAGCCCTGTATTGTGATAATAACGGAGCTATTGCACAGGCAAAAGAGCCTAGACACCACCAGAGAGTCAAGCATGTACTTCGTAGATTTCACCTTCTACGAGAGTTCGTTGAAAGAAAAGAAGTCGAGATAAGCAAAATTGGAACTGATGACAACATATCAGATCCATTAACTAAACCTCTGCCGCAAGCGAAGCACAACTCGCACACTGCAGCTATGGGAATCAAGCATATTGGAGAATGGCTTTGATGTCTCTGTTTAATGTTTTAAAGTTTTAGAGTTTAAATCTTTGTAAAACATTATTGGTTAATCATTCACAATAAATGAAAGGAATTCATTTTTCCATTTAATTTGTGGTTTATTAAATGATGAGTCCCTTCAACTTGACGATATATTCAAGATAGACTGTCAGGACCAATCCTGTGACTAAGAAATGTCTATCAAGTGAACTTGAATGTCAAAGGTTGAAAATGGTCCCTAATCGGAGTTTTCTATAAAATTGGACGCATAGAAAACGTTAGACGATTAGAATGCAAGATGACTAGTAGTTCTGTTTCTTGAACTATGTGGACATGGCAATGTCATAATCATTTGCATAGATACTTACTTTGGGAAGACTAGTATCGGACAAGACCTATGAAACTTTACTGTAAGAGATGAAAGTCTGTCATAAGTAAATTTCATTAAATTATTAGACACTAAATCCTCAATACCTGAGTGATTTGAGATTACTTGTTTGAGAACTGGTTGCTTTGACGTTGACCAACCGTCGCACCGTAAAAGGAGGCTATAAAGGCAACGCTCAGGTAATCACCTATCAAACGAAGTCTAATCTCAAGATCGCAAGATTGGGATTGTCCTCCCATAAATCGGGATGAGATGCTTAAAAGTTGTACAAGGCCACTCGGAGAGCTAGAAACTGTGAAATGCATGGCCGTGCTCGGATGAATCATAGGTTATGATTATCTGTTTATTTGATCAGTTGAACTCTGAAACCGAGGAACACCTCTGGACATAATAAGGATGACAACTCTTACCTTATGTTCAAGAGCAAGCATCGAGCGACAAAGGAATTAGGAAATGCACACTTGTCCCTAAGGACAAGTGGGAGACTGAAGGAAATAATGCCCTTGGTCCAAGTATGCATTCTATGTTAAGTCTAATAAATGCGGTTCAGTATTAATTGACAAGTTAATAATTCAGTGAGATCAAGTGAGCTGAATGCCTAGCTAGAGGCCGCTTCAGTTCAAGTGGAATTAATGATATTAATCCACAGCTTACTCTTGACTGAACCCGTAGGGTCACACAAATAGTACGTAAACGGATCAGGTATCTAATGGCATTAGATACTCTATCTATGAATATTCGGAACCGACGGATCTTGGTTTCAGTGGGAGCTAAGATCGTCACAGGCAAGAAATGAATACTCCGGAAACGATGATATTGCCGGAAACGGAAATATGGATCGTATCGGAAATATAAATATTATCCAAGTCGTAGATGTTGCCGGAAACGGAAACATGGTACGTATCGGAAAATATTATCGGAAATGGAAATATTGCCAGAATCGGAAATATTGCCGGAAACGGAAATATTGTCAGAATCGGAAATATTACCGGAATCGGAAAATAATTCCGGAAACGGAAATATTAAATATTTGTTCGAAACGGAAATTAATTCCGGAATCGGAAATATTAAATATTGTTCGTATCGGAAATGAATTCCGGAATCGGAAAATTTAATCGGAAGCGCATCGTACGAATAAGCATCGGACGAGGCCTGCCGGACGAGGCCCAGCACGAAGCCAGGCCATCGCCCAGCAAGCCAAGCGCGCCGCACAAACAGCAAGGCCAGGCCCAGCAGGCTGCGCGCAGCGCGCAGCGCGCACAGCGCGCACAGCACGCGCAGCGCACAGCGCGCACAGCGCGCGCAGCGCGCAGCGCGCGCGGGCGCTGAGTGGGCTGCTGCTCGCGCGCACGCATGAGGCCCATCGTGGCTGTCGTGCGTGTGTGTGCAAGTGTTTGTGTTCGTGCACGTTTCCTAAAACATGCAGAGTTCGGTTAATGATTAAATTCCTAATTCTAATTGATAAATTAATTAAATTAGAGTTCTTGTAGGATTCTAGGTTTGATCAATTTGTATCTGAATAGGATTTCGATTCCCTTTCCATACCGCTATAAATATGAGGCTAGGGCTCACAATTTATAACACAAGTTTCAAAGTATTCAAAGTGAGTTTTTGAGAGAAAATTCAAACACACATCTTGCTCAAATTGCCGAAATTTTATAGTACCTTAAGGGCGATTCTAGTTGGTCAATCTTAAGGCGGATCCGGACGTGCTGTGGACTATCTACGGAGGGACGACACTTGGAGTCCTAAGGACTTGTTCTTGTTCGGTTCGGGCGCAGCTAGGGAAGGCACGCAACAAAGAGTATGCATCTATTCTATGCTAAATGATTATGTGTAAATAATATGTATTCCTGGGTTTATGGTTTTTTCCGCATGATTTATGAATTGTCATATGTATCATAACCTAACATTAACATGAGAAATGAGTTTGATTTTTTTTTTAAATGTTGACATTGTGTTAGTTTGATCTTAGATTCTTAACTAGTATTGTGATTGATCGTTTTAGGTTACTGGGAAAGTGGGAAAATATGGCATTAATTTCAATTAGTGGTGGGTTAGTTTATGGTTTGTTAATTCATGTATTTGTGCTCTTCTTTGAGCATTATTTCTTTCTTTGAAAGAAGATTTTGCATTTTGTTACTGGATTAAGGACAACTCTTATACGATTTGTAAGGTGGTGTAAGAGGTGGATATTAGAAGGCATATAAGTTGGATGGATGATGGTGGAAGAGGAGGGATTAAGGGTAGGTGGGTTGGGTTGGTGTTGGCCGTGGTGGTGTTGGCATAGGTTACTTGACTATGGTGGTTTTAAGGAAGAAAGCATAATACTTTTAAATAGATTAATTTTCAAAAAACGAATATATGCAATCACCGGTTTGAAAGGTTACTGGTAAACTTAGACTGTTTAAAGAAGATTAAGTATATAATTAGGATTATTCTAGAATAAACTGTAGTTGGGATTAAAATTGGAAGATTACCAATAGTTGGGATTATTAATGTTATATTTTCCTTATTATAATAACACTCGTACCATGGAAGGAACTAATCACTAACCCTAAATTACTTTTCTAGGGAGTAATGAGTACCATTCTTATCATTAGAATAAGAATGGTACACTTGTTATTAATTAACTTAGATGTTTAGAACTACATATTCCATTCGTTATGAGTTTTATAAGTCATGTGATTATCTTATATGTTTTTATGACACAGTAATTGACAATCAAAAGTCGCAAGTTAATTGGTACTCAACTCCAATGTTCCAATACTAGTTACAAGATAGTAAATGAATTTGGTACAAATATTTTAATTCTTAAGTACCATTTTACAAGATAGTTAATGAATTAGTACTCACATTTAGGTTTTCAACACCATGTTACAAGATAGTAAAAGAATTTGGTACTTAAATCCAAATTTCCAATACCATTCCCCCATTTTTTGCTGAATCGTTCCTTACAATGTTCAACAATTCATCTCTATTGGTCCCCCTTTAAGCTCAATCATTCTTTACAATGATCAACATTCCTTCTCGAGATTTCTTTTTGCTCGGGTTTCAAAATCGGGGCTCGGGTTTTCTCGGATTTGGGGTCGACGCCCGTTTTTGTAAGTTGGTACTTTATTGGAAACGTGCCTCAAAGTTCGATTTAGGTATCAGATTTTGTATTGTAAATGTAAGTGAACTTGAATAGGGGTACGAAATCATGATTTGGACTCGAGGATTGGAATATCGTAACTTTGAATTGGAAATTTGCGGATATTGAACTTGCGGAGTTTTAAATTAGGAACCAAGATAAGAATGTTGGACTTTAGGATGTTTTGAAATTGTAATTGTGTGTAACTTGGAATATGTGGTTGAGTTTTGAACGAAACTTCAGAATTTAATTGAATTATGTCCTTTTAAATTAGTTGCTTGCACTTAGACATCAACCTCTCAAATTTAGTGTCGGTGTCGTCGTAGGACTTTTCGGTAAACAAATGGGATGGATGAATCGAGCTAAGCAGGCTATCCCGCCCATGATCAACTATAAAAAGGAAGTCAAAGGAGCTTGTAGCTTGTGTGAATAGTGACAAAAACACAATTGTGTCATGTGAATAAGAATGAAGGAAGTCCTTAGCTTATGTTTTTAATTTATATCTTATAAGATCATATATATATATAGCATATGTAAATGAAATTTGTACTCGATTTCAAATTTTAAATACCAATTTACAAGATAGTAAATGAATTTGTACTAGATTTTAAAATTTCAATACCATTTTACAAGTTAGTAAATGAATTTGGTACTCTGTTTTAAATTTTCAATACCGTTTTACAATATAATAAATGAATTTGGCACTCGATTTTAAATTTTCATTACTATTTTATAAGATAGTAAATGTCGTGGTACTCAGCAATAGTCAAAATTGATTTGTGGACTCGTTGAGGATGCTAGTCGTGATTTAGCTTTTTTTGTCTAAATCGTTCTTTACAATGATCAACAATCCTTCTCGAGATTGCTTTTTGCACGAGTGTCAAAACTGAGGCTCTCGGGTTTGGGGTCGGCGCCCGTTTTTTCAATGAAAACGTTCCTCGGAGTTCGATTTTGGTATCGGAATTTGTAATTGAGGTTTGCAAATATAGTTGAACTTGAATTGGGGTCCGAATCAGGATTTTTACTCGAACATTGGAATATCATAACTTTGAAATGGAAGTTTGGATTGGAAATTGGACTCGAATATTGAATTTGTGGAGTTTTGTATTACGAACCGAAATTGGAATTTTGGATTTGGTAATGTTTTGAAATTGGAATTGTGTTTGACTTGGAATTTGCTAAGATCATATTTATCGGATTGGTATTATAATTTGTTTGCTTATAAATAATTAATTACATGTTTATAACATCATATAACATCATTGGAATATCGTAACTCTGAATTGGAAATTGCGGCTATTCAACTTGTGGAGCATTTAATTAGGAATTAGAATTTTGAACTTGGAATGTTTTGAAATTTAAATTGAAATTGTGTTTGACTTGGAATTTGTACTCGAGTTTTGAACGAAACTTCATAATTAAATTGAATTATGTCATTTGCAATCAATCGCTTGCACTTAGAGATCAATCTCTCAATTTTATTGACGGTGTCGTCGTAGGACTTTCGGGAAAACATAAATGTGGTCACGATAATGATATACTTTGCTTATGTTTAGAATTAATATCTTATAAAATTATATTATGGATTAATATCATAGTTTGCTTATAAGTAATTAACTTAGATGTTTAGAACATCATATTTGATTCGTTATGACTTGTACGTTTAACAACTAAACATACACTTATATTCCGGAATGCTAATATATACTAGGAACTGATATTCATCATTTTAACAAGTCAAAGCCTTTAACATTCAAACAAATATTCATGTTTATTTTATGATAATAACAGTTGTAGAATGGATGTTACAATCACTAACCCTAACTAAGTTTTCTAGGGAGTAATAAGTACCATTTTGTCACTTGAATCGGAATGGTACTCGTTGTTACTTCCTCACTACTATTTGTGTAAATAATTTCAGTGAAGAGGGAGTAGAGAGTGTAACTAATTTCAATATCATGCCTCCCAGCTACTTCCTCACTACTATTTGTGTGTAATAACTAGTATGTAGTAACTAATAAATTTCAAAACCTTGTTTCCACGATTAAAGTTTGCTTAAAAGCTATTTTCTTTGTAAAAATACCGTATTTCCCTTAAAGTCGCTAGTGTTATGCTAGCGGCAGGTTGTTTTAAAAAAATGAGGGGCTAATGAGTATAGCACTAACAAGGTATAACTGAAAAAATTCAACACTAAACATCTGTGGCAGAAAGCCTTTACCGGTACCAACAATAGGAGGAAAGTCCCACTTAATTTGGTTGTTTTATGACCATTTTTCAAAGTTTTTAGTCACAAGTTATTTCAGTAAGTAAATTGAATTACAACTCTAAATATTTGTGTCAATAAAGGTACCTCAATGACATCATTCTTAAGCCGACTGTAAACTCTACTTAATACTCCGAGGGGCTAGTTAATATACTAAAGTAATCAAGGTTAATTCCTTGATAAACTAATGGTGTGTACGATCATATTCAAGTCCTTAAGTATCATTAAAATTATCGTGAATTCGTAACCAGTAACACTAAAACAATTTCATATCATTGTAATAAAGAGTCATGTGCCAAATTATATGGGTGTCCTTCTAGTCGGCCATTTATACTTTTTAGTGCTGCTAGATCGCATTTTGATTTATAAATACTTAAGCCCCTAAAACGACAAATTTATTGACTTAGAACAAACTACTCACACACTTACTCGTATGATACGTATAAAACTTGTTAAGATAATGCTCGTGCTAATATAATTTTCGTATTAAAAGGGTTGAAGTGTTAACTTCCCACACAATATGATGATGCCATGCTAGTATGTCATAAGATCTGCATAATTAAGTACCATCGCTTGTCTAAATGCATGTATTCCTTTTAAGTTTCACGATTGAAAATTAATCTCTTACCGGTCAAATTTCGTTACCGTCATTTGAGGTGCATATAAAAAACAAATATTATACTAATAGTTATGAGGATGTTGTGCAATCTCACATATGCATGTGATTTGGTTAATTATAATTATCACCTTATATTCTCTACAGCAAGATTGCAGGTGCTAAATAGCCGGTGTGTTTGAAGTAAGAAAAAGGCTGACATCGCATATCAAAGGTGAAATATGGCAACCAATAAAATGTATGGATGTGATCAGTAGCTTTGGGGAAAATAAATGCCGTAGGGGCACTCCACTGTGAAGCGTAGCAGTCCATAAGGAATGGATGTGATCACTAGCCTTGGGGAAAATAAATGCCGTTAAGGGCACTCCATCGTGAAGCGTAGCAGTCCAACGAAATGTATGGATGTGATCAGTAGCTTTGGGGAAAATAAATGCCGTAGGGGCACTCCACTGTGAAGCGTAGCAGTCCATAAGGAATGGATGTGATCAGTAGCTTTGGGGAAAATAAATGCCGTTAAGGGCACTCCATTGTGAATCGTAGCAGTCCAACGAAATGTATGGATGTGATCAGTAGCTTTGGGGAAAATAAATGCCGTAGGGGCACTCCACTGTGAAGCGTAGCAGTCCATAAGGAATGGATGTGATCAGTAGCTTTGGGGAAAATAAATGCCGTTAAGGGCACTCCATTGTGAATCGTAGCAGTCCAACGAAATGAATGGATGTGATCAGTAGCTTTGGGGAAAATAAATGCCGTTAAGGGCACTCCATTGTGAATCGTAGCAGTCCAACGAAATGTATGGATGTGATCAGTAGCTTTGGGGAAAATAAATGTCGTAGGGGCACTCCACCGTGAATCGTAGCGGTCCATAATAAAGCAATGATAAAATAAAATATGAAATATAGTGTTGAAAAAAGACCGGCAAGACATATCAATGCAAAAAGGAGGCTAGTCATCCTACAAAAATCAAAGGGGCTAGTCGTCCTAAAAAAGAAAAAAAAAAAAAATAATAATAATAATAAAAAAAAGAAAATCAAATCAAAGGGCTAGTCGTCCTAAAAAATCAAGGGGGCTAGTCGTACTAAAAAATCAAGGGGGCTAGTAATCCTAAAAAAATAAAGGGGGCTAGTAATCCTAAATATTAAATACGCTAGTCGTCCTAAAAAATCAAGGGGGCTAGTCGTACTAAAAAATCAAGGAGACTAGTCATCCTAAAAAAATCAAATGGGCTAGTTGTCCTAAAAATTCAAAGGGGCTAGCCGTCCAAAAAAAAAAAAAAAAAAAATCAAGGGGGCTAGTCATCCTCAAAAATCAAAGGGGCTAGTCGTACTAAAAAATCAAGGGGGCTAGTCATCCTCAAAAAATAAAGGGGGCTAGTAATCCTAAATATTAAATACGCTAGTCGTCCTAAAAAATCAAGGGGGCTAGTCGTACTAAAAAATCAAGGGGGCTAGTCATCCTAAAAAAATCAAAGGGGCTAGTTGTCCTAAAAATTCAAAGGGGGTAGCCGTCCAAAAAAAAAAAAAAATAAAAAAAATCAAGGGGGCTAGTCATCCTCAAAAATCAAAGGGGCTAGTCGTACTAAAAAATCAAGGGGGCTAGTCATCCTCAAAAAATAAAGGGGGCTAGTAATCCTAAATATTAAATACGCTAGTCGTCCTAAAAAATCAAGGGGGCTAGTCGTCCTAAAAAATTAAAAGGGCCAATCGGCCAGAGCAAACAAATTACATTATTATTTTTATCTGCATATCTTCGACTCATGAGCAGGTAATATCAGTTCTGAAGTAGTTTCAAATATCAACACAGAATTAAGATATCCGCCCATTCTACGAATCTCTGCAGATAAGGGGGCTAGTTGTATGGGGTGATTACTTTTTCAGAGCAAGCACAACAGTCTAAGACGGTTGTACTTACTCTGAGGGGGCTAGTTGTACGGGATACTCCCGTAGGCCCAGTTCTATACCAGAATACCATATTCTAGTATTTTGGGCCCAGGGAGTAATAAAGGCCAAGGCCCAATCCATGACCTAATAATCCATAAAATCCCTATAAATACTCATTTATTGGGGAAGGTAAACTTAACTTCTCTACACTCTCTACTCCCTCTTCTCTGTATTCCATCACTTTATGATATTTCACTAATGTTGGGCGTTGGAGGCTCCGATCCGGGGAACCTCCCCCGGGTTCGGGGTTCACTTTGCAGGAAATCACCTCCACATTCAAGATACGAAGATCCGACCACACCACCCGATTCCAATACCGGAACACTCGTGTTATTGATAAACAATACCATCTTTACAAAAGACATAAAGATGAGATAGGCAGATGTACCATTTATCATAACTTACAGTTCTGCATAATGATTTCGTACATATATTGTTTTAATTGCAAACAACAAATTTGTTTTTATTCTACCTCTAACAACAATTATGATTCATATACCATGAATTTATCATACTTTCTTGATTACGAGTCATATAAAAAGTTCAGGTATCTTATAATATCACATTGGTTTATATAATTATCTTACGAGTCATGTAATATTTTATAAGATCATATTGAATCGTATACTTTGCTTTTGTTTTGAATTAGAGCAACATCAGCACCAAGTCTTAAGACTTGGATTTTGCTGACATGGCATATGACTCACTTAGTCATAAGATAAAACATATATGTTTTTAGCATTGAAGTGGGTTAATCTTAATAAAGTCTTAAATCGAGTCTTGAAAAACTAAGGCTCAATTTAAGACTCAATATGTGAGTTAAATAATTTAATAAAATTAAGATCTTATATTATTTGAGATATTTTAAATGAGTTTGAGGGGTGAAAAACTAAATTTGGATGAGTCTTAAGAAGTCTTAACAAAATTTAATTAATTAAATATTAGTGGAAAGCTGACATGGCATATAAGAAATGTCTTAAGATAAGACCCCCTGATGTTGCTCTAATATTTTATAAAATCATATTTATTGGACTAAAATCATGGTTTGTTTAATTTGCATATAAATAATATAATGTAGATGTTTTAGAACACCATATTTAATTCATTATGACTTTTATCGTATGATTATCTTTTATGTTTTTGACACAAGATAATTGACTATCATAAGTTATTTGGTGCTCAACTCCAAATTTACAATACCATTTTACACGATAGTAAATAAATTTGGTACCCAGCTCTAAATTTCTAATTTCTGCACATTAACTTTTGAGTACCGAAATACAATATTTGATACTTAAAGAAAATGCAACCACGTTGACTTGTGAGTACCAAACTATGACGTTTGATACCGAAATAAGTTAGAAAATTGTACCAAATTTCCGATACCATTTTATAAAGTCACAAGCTACTTAGTACTATTCCAGTACCATTTTCTAAGATAGTAATTGAATTTGGTACTCAACTATAAATTTTTAATACCATTTTACAAGATAGTAAATGGATTGTTCTTCATGAATGTACAAAATAAGTAAAGATGAAACAATACATCATCAAGCAAGTTTCATGGTTTCTTGTCATAACGCCTTAAAAGTTGAAGGGCTGTTCCAGTTATCAATTGGTCCATGTATGTCTCCCATAGAATCTCCTTTTGGGAACCTTAAAAAAAACAGAGGACGGGAGAATGAGAGAAAAAATACAAATACAAATTTGTTCACAACAATCTAGTAGCTCGGCGAATATGAAAAACGAACCCTGAGGCTTAAACTCAACCTGGAAACCAATACCACTGAGCATTTCTGTTATGAAGTCTCTTCTTAATTCATAGTCCTAGGAAACAGAACATGTACTATCAATGAAAACTGATAAGCATTTTTTTATAAGCAGGCCCGAAAGATAACTAGATATATAAATCTTACTTCTCTCAGTGACTTGTAATAAGCCTTACGTGGATATTTCTTATAGCACCAGCAATGCATGCAGGGGCACTCAACAACCTCTCTTAAGGTCACTACCCTTTTATGCCCTACGAGAGCAGAGTTAGATCCAGGAAATATAAAGTACGAAGTAGAAAATAAGGGTTTAAAGGATGGAACATGGTTAGCATGGGAAGGCAGTTGAGATCACCTGTCACATAATAAGTTTTAGACAAGGAGGAAGTGATGATGGTTCTCTCTTGCATTCCTGGAAGTGACGCGAGGGCTATGTGTCTTTCATTATCATAGGTTATATATTCATACACCTGGAAAAACAAGATATATAATACCAGTATAAATGTGGATTGTTACTGTCATCTTGAAGATTAGTCATGTTATGGGTCTTATGGAAATAATGCAAGCTTCAGCGATTATGTCCAGCTCGTCTAGTCCAAACACTTTCCCTGTTGGATTGTGAGGGCTGTCATTTGGTATCAGTATTTTATATGATATTGCAGCAGTTTCAGTATATTACACGGTCATAATTTGAAAGATAGTTGTTACATCCATATTGAAATAAACATGGCTTGTAACCAAGGAAACAACAGAACAAGGAATTTAAGCATCAGAAAGATTCACCAAGACAACCCCTTATTGTTTTTTAAGGATAATGTTCCCAGAAAGTTCATGTTTAACAAAAATGTTAGAACATAACATAATCTGATTGCATAAGGAAACTCAATTCATGGTTAGATTGAACATAATCTTGTCTACATGATTACCCTTTGCGGCTCTCTATACACAAAAAACACTGCAACTTCAACAACATTCAATCTAACAAGATGAGAAACAATCTACCTCAGCAACAACAGAATATTAAGAGAAAGCTAACTGAAATTAAGAAGCAAGAACACTCTTCACCAACACCAGCAGCAAAAAGAACAGACAATAGTTCAACAATTCACCAACCAAACAATAAAATCAAACGAACCCACTTCATTAGGGGAGCGTAAGTGCCTAACACATGTGCTAAGCTAGTCACGGCATAGCACACCAGTGTAATGTTAATCAACACAGCTCCAATTATTCGCTCAGCCAATTCGACATACATAACAGCATTAATGTCTTGTAAGTTCCCTTATGAGCGCAATAAAGTATAACATAAATTTCTGTAGGATTCTTTATGAGTGAGATACGACTCATTCATAGCTCACCTAAAGATGTGTTCAAAAAAACACTGAAGGACGCGTGATTTTATCATACATTTTGTTTTTCTTATAAAAAAGTTACCCTTTGAAACTTAAGGGGCCTGTGTGCACTGAAAACTGGTGGATATAAATCAGACATGTAACAATATTTTTAGAACCTAGAAGAAGGCACTTCTTAATTAGATTTAATTTTGATAACAAGTTTACATTTTGAAGAGAGGATTAGAACTGGAAAGAAGGACAGGGAAACATTTCTCTCTCCTCTAGAAAACAATCAGAAATCGGAAAAATCAAGAATTGAGTTGTTCATTCCAATTTCCATGGCTGCTAGTGCTACGTTGAATTTGTTAAATCTGCAAGCAGGTGTGAGTTGGAGGAAGAAAACCCAGGTTGGAATTGGATTCCCTTTATCATGTATCTCTCCATTACCAAAATTAACGAAGTTCAGAATTCAATTATCAAAATACAAACTATAACCAAGAAAATCCAGCTCAATACACTACAACAACCTTATTAAACAAAAATTTTAATTCTTCCCCACACGAACACACTATGACATTAACATGAAAATAAAAGGCATAAAAATCCATCATTCAAAACACAAAAAGTTCAAACAAAACCAGATCAACAACAACAAACCCAGATCAAAAAAACCAATACCCACTTAACAAAAGCGAAGAACAAACAAATCCCAGATCATAAAAACAGCTAAATCAATTAAAATCAACAAATCTAGACCCAAAAAAGTTTACAGACCTTCACTGAGGCGGCGCCATGAGGACGGAGATTGTCAGAGGCAGCAGCAGCATAAGTCGATGAAGAAGAAGAATCGAATCGGGGTCCGAGAAATCGAGGGCCTCGATTGCTTCCACCACCACCAGGTCTTGAGCTAATTGCGGTCTGGTCAGCCGACATATAGCTACTCGGAACGCGAAACTGGGAGATAAAATTAGGGTTGGAAGAACGTCGGAAAATAAAAATCCGGACCATTATCATAAGATATGAATCACAGTTTCTTCGGGTTATGAAGAGACTTCTGGTTATGAAGAGAGAAAACAAAGGAGGAGAGAGAAACCTATGAATGGTTTTGATTTTTGTTGAAACTATTTGGTTATGGCGCTCAAATTCACTGATTTGGTTATGGCGCTCAAGTTTTTTTGGTGTTTTGGTTGATGGCGCAAAATGAAAATTTCATTCTCTCTCTAACTTTTTATTTGGCGCTCACAGAAATAAGGATTTTCCTTTTCTTTTTTCACTGTTTTTGCCCCACTATAACAGATAATATTATTTTAATGCTAATATACCATTTAAATGGTATACCCAGTATAAATTCAGAAAACCTCAGCACGAGTTGTGTACTAGTCGAGTTTGTTTTTGAAAGTTGACTGAAGTACGGAGTTGTCAAATCAGTTGTAATTATTTGAACTTTCTACTTTTAAAATTCCGAGCTTGGAAGTTGGAAAGTTCAAACTTGTACAGAAATATTAGACATACTGACATTATCCATTTTGAAATTGTGCCATACGGCCCCATACATGTTTGCAACAAATACAAATTTTGGACCCAAATATGGTTTTACCATGTTCTCGCTCATTGTGATCGAGATTGTAGGAAGATGATAGAAGTACACACCACCACTTATAATATACCACCTTAATTTTTAAATATTTATTGTTTTTGAAAATTTCAAACTGAAATTTGAAATGTGTTTTGAAATTTTAAATTTGAATTTCAAATTTGTTTTAAGTTCCCAACAATCAGCAATTAATTATCTTTAATTCCCAATAAAAATAATGAATGCATTCCCCATAAAGGAAACGAGTAACCAAAAAATCATCCAATATTTTGATCTTTTCATGACTAAAATGATCCCGTAAAATGTTTTTCGCAATTAAAAATTTAGTTATTTATCCTCTTGAGAAGAATCGAACACGGGTTTGCGCAGTTAGAGTAGATGTTGTAACAGCGTAGTAGTGGCCATTGTAGCAAGGGGTATCAGCACATAAGTCATTGCAAACATAAATCTTTTAATCTAATTGTACCGAGTTTGAGAATTCTAAATATGATTTATGTAAAGGTGAAATGATCCTTTATAATCGTAGATAAAATTATAACACATTCATGTGTTCTAGCTATCTTTTATAATCTTGGTGGTGGGTCATAATTTTGTATTATAACAAGAAGTAAACAACTTACTGAGTAGATGTTTATGAAAATGTTAGGAGTTACACATTTGTTTACTTGAGTTTATTTTTATTTAAATTTAATTTCTTCAAAAGTTATATGATCTTGTGTAATTTTGGCCAAACTTAGTAATTAAAGGCTAACTGTTCGAAGTTTGATCTAAATAATTCATTTACAACGCACGGAATTGTTATTTTTGGATAATGTTACTATTTTACAGGTTTAGACATACGGTAATAAAAATTTCATTTGGAGATTGGTAAACATTTTATGGGATCGTTACGTTTTATTGTAAGCCTTTGTGTAATCATAAAAATTTGTATTATATATATACAATTTTTTTAAAAATAAATTATATTTTTAACAACCAACTCTTTTTTGATAATGAGGTAAATTAATTATCAGATAGTCCCCTTAAAGATAACGATTTACCAAAAAAATCATAGTTAAAGGTGAAAAAAAACATTCAATATTAAGTTTGATGTTTTATTGGCTAAAATGATCCCATAAATTGGTTTGTCACAATTAAAATTTGGTTATTTTTGCTCTAGTCAAGAATCAAACACGGGTTCTCGCAGTTAAATTGAGTAGATGTTATAGCAGTGTAGTAGTGACCCTTTTAGCAAGAGGGTATCAACACATATGTCTTTTCAAACGAAACTTTTTAATATAATTTTACGAAGTTTGAGAATTCCGAATCAGATTTCTTTAAAGGTGAAATTGTTAGGTTATGATACATATGACAAAACATAAATCATGCGGAAAACCTTAATGCCAGGAAACATATTATTTACACATAATCATTTAGCATAATTCAGATGCATACACTTTGTAGCGTGCCCTCCCTAGCTGCGCCCGAACCAAACAAGAACAAGTCTTTAGGACTCCAAGTGTCGTCCCTCCGTAGATAGTCCACAGCACGTCCGGATCCGCCTTAAGCTTGACGAACTAGAATCGCCCTTAAGGTTCCTAGGATTTTCGGCTAAATAGGTTGCAAGTGTTTGGCTGATTTTTGCTCCAAAATCTTACCTTTGAATACTTCAATTGTATGTATAAATCTGTGACCCTAGGCACCTATTTATGGTGTCAAGGAAAAGGAATTATAATCCTATTAGAATACAAATTTATTTAATTAGAATCCTCCTAGTACTCTATTTAAATAAACTTTATCTATTAGGATTAGATTTAATCATATGACGAATCCCGGTAGCTTTAGGATTCGAGTAACACACACACGAGTGGCGCACAAGCACCGCACGCCCGCACGCAGGCCTTACGGCCCACGCCGAGCGCACAGCGCAAAGGCCCACTCGTCGCAGCCCTTTGCTCCGCATGCGCGCCCAAGCCTTGGCTGGGCCTTGGCTTCGCGCTGGGCCTGGTCGAGGCTTGGCGTGTGTTTGTTGCGCTTTGGCTTGCTGGGCGATGGCCCGGCTTCGTGCTGGGCCTTCGTCTGGCAGGCCTCGTCCGATGCTAATTCGTACGATATGCTTCCGATTAAATTCCCGATTCCGGAATTCATTTCCGATACGAACAATATTTAACATTTCCGATTCCGGAATAAATTTCCGTTTTGAACAAATATTTAATATTTCCGTTTCCGGAATTATTTTCCGAATTCGATAATATTTCCGATTCTGACAATATTTCCGTTTCCGGCAATATTTCCGATTCCGGCAATATTTCCATTTCCAATAATATTTTCCGATACGTACCATGTTTCCGTTTCCGGCAACATCTATGACTTGGATAATATTTATATTTCCGATACGATCCATATTTCCGTTTCCTGCAATATCATCGTTCCCGGAGTATTCATTTGCTTGCCTTTGACGATCTCAGCTCCCACTGAAACCAAGATCCGTCGATTCCGAATATCCATAGATGGAGTATTTAATGCCATTAAATACTTGATCCGTTTACGTACTATTTGTGTGACCCTACGGGTTCAGTAAAGAGTAAGCTGTGGATTAATATCATTAATTCCACTTGAACTGAAGCGACCTCTAGCTAGGCATTCAGCTCACTTGATCTCAATGAATTTATTAACTTGTCAATTAATACTGAACCGCATTTATTAGACTTATCATTAAATGCATACTTGGACCAAGGGAATTATTTCCTTCAGTCTCCCACTTGTCCTTAGGGACAAGTGTGCATTTCCTAATTCCTTTGTCGCTCGATGCTTGCTCTTTAACATAAGGTAAGAGTTGTCATCCTTATTACGTCCGTAGGTGTTTCTCGGTTTCAGAGTTCAACAGATCAAATAAACAGATAATCACAGCCTATGATTCATTTGAGCACGGCCATGTATTTTACAGTTTTTAGCTCTCCGAGTGGCCTTGTACAACTTTTAAGCATCTCATCCCGATTATGGGAGGACAATCCCAATCTTGCGATCTTTAGATTAGACTTCGTTTGATAGGTGATTACCTGAGCATTGCCTTTATAGCCTCCTTTTACGGTGCGACGGTTGGTCAACGTCAAAGTAAGCAGTTCTCAAACAAGTAATCTCAAATCACTCAGGTATTGAGGATTCAGTGTCTAATAATTTTAATGAAATTTACTTATGACAGATTTTCATCTCTTACAGTAAAGTTTCATAGGTATGTCCGATACTATTCTTCCCAAAGTAAGTATCTATGCAAATGATTACGACATTGCCATGTCCACATAGTTTAAGAAACAGAACTACTAGTCATCTTGCATTCTAGTCGTCTAACGTTTTCTATGCGTCCATCTTTATAGAAAACTCCGGCCAGGGACCATTTTCAACTTTTGACATTCAAGTTCACTTGATAGACATTTCTTAGTCACAGGACTGGTCCTGACAGTCTATCTTGAATATTTCGTCAAATTGAAGGGACTCATCATTTAATAAACCACAAATTAAATGGAAAAATGAATTCTATTCATTTATTGTCAATGATTAACCAATAATGTTTTACAAAGAATTAAACTCTAAAACTTTAAAACATTAAATAAGGACATCAAAGCCATTCTCCAATATGCTTGATTCCCAACGCTACAGTATGCGAGTTGTGCTTCGCCTGCAGCAGAGGTTTAGTAAATGGATCTGATATGTTGTCATCAGTTCCAATCTTGCTTATCTCGACTTCTTTTCTTTCAACGAACTCTCGTAGAAGGTGAAATCTACGAAGTACATGCTTGACTCTTTAGTGGTGTCTAGGCTCCTTTGCCTTTGCAATAGCTCCGCTATTATCACAATATAGAGCTATTGGTCCTTTAATGGAGGGGACTACACCAAGTTCACCTATGAACTTCCTTAGCCATATCGCTTCCTTTGCTGCTTCATGTGCAGCAATGTACTCAGCTTCAGTTGTAGAATCCGCAATGGTGCTTTGCTTAGCACTTTTCCAGCTTACTGCACCTCCGTTGAGGTAGAAGACAAACCCAGACTGTGATCTGAAATCATCTTTGTCGGTTTGGAAACTTGCGTCCGTATAGCCTTTAACAATTAATTCATCATCTCCACCATAGACCAGGAAGTCATCTTTGTGCCTTTTCAGGTACTTCAGAATGTTCTTGGCAGTAGTCCAATCTGCTCGTAGCACTGAGTGCATACGCAACATCCGGGCGTGTACATATCATAGCATACATTATTGAACCAATCAATGATGCGTATGGAATCCCACTCATTCGTCTACGCTCATCGAATGTTTTTGGGCACTGAGTCTTGCTTAGAGTCATTCCATGAAACATGGGTAGGTAGCCTCGCTTAGAGTCTGCCATCTTGAACCTTTCAAGCACCTTATTGATATAAGTGCTTTGACTAAGTCCAATCATCTTTTTAGATCTATCTCTGTAAATCTTGATGCCCAATATGTACTGTGCTTCTCCTAGATCCTTCATCGAAAAACATTTCCCAAGCCAAATCTTGACAGAGTTCAACATAGGAATGTCATTTCCGATAAGTAATATGTCGTCGACATATAATACTAGAAAAGCAATTTTGCTCCCACTGACCTTCTTGTATACACAAGATTCGTCTGCGTTCTTGATGAAACCAAAGTCACTGACTGCGTCATCAAAACGTATATTCCAGCTCTTGGATGCCTGCTTCAATCCGTAGATTGATTTCTTTAGCTTGCATACCTTTTTAGCATTCTTTGGATCCTCAAAACCCCCAGGCTGTGTCATAAACACAGTTTCTGTTAAAACGCCCTTTAAGAAAGCGGTTTTGACATCCATCTGCCATATTTCGTAATTGTAATATGCAGCGATTGCTAACATTATCCGAATAGACATTAGCATTGCAACTGGTGAAAAGGTTTCATCGTAATCCACACCGTGGACTTGCCTGTAACCTTTTGCAACCAATCTAGCTTTGAAAACTTCAAGTTTTCCATCCTTGTCCTTTTTCAGTTTGAAAACCCATTTGCTTCCAATGGCTTGGTAGCCATCTGGCAAATCGACCAAATCCCATACTTGGTTTTCTGACATGGAGTCTAATTCAGATTGCATGGCTTCTTGCCATTGCTTGGAGCTGAGCTCGTCATAGCTTGTTTGTAAGTCGCAGGTTCATCACTTTCAAGTAATAGAACATCATAGCTCTCGTTCGTCAAAATACCTAAGTACCTTTCCGCTTGAGATCTATATCTTTGCGATCTACGCGGGGTTACATTTCTAGATTGTCCATGATTCTCACCAGATACTTCTAAAGATCTCTGAGTTTCATCCTGAATGTCATTCTTGAGCATTCTCTAGAGTTTGTTGTTCGACTCGAATTTCTTCGAGGTCTACTTTTCTCCCACTTGTCATTTTGGAAATGTGATTCTTTTCCAAAAAGATATCATCTCGAGCAACAAACACCTTGTTCTCAGATGTATTGTAGAAGTAATACCCCTTTGTTTCCTTTGGATAGCCCACAAGGATACATTTTTCAGATTTTGGATGAAGTTTGTCTGAAATTAATCGTTTGACGTATACTTCACATCCCCAAATCTTAAGAAAAGACACATTTGGAAGCTTTCCAAACCATAACTCATATGGAGTCTTTTCAACAGCTTTAGACGGAGCTTTATTTATAGTGAGTGCGGCTGTATTTAGTGCATGTCCCCAAAATTCTATTGGAAGTTCGGCCTGACCCATCATTGATCTAACCATGTCTAGCAAGGTTCTGTTCCTCCGTTCCGACACACCGTTCCATTGTGGTGTTCCAGGAGGAGTCAATTCTGATAGAATTCCACATTCTTTCAGATGGTTATCAAATTCATAGCTCAGATATTCACCGCCTCTATCAGACCGCAGTGCCTTAATCTTCTTTCCTAATTGATTCTCTACTTCACTCTGAAATTCCTTGAATTTGTCAAAGGATTCAGACTTATGCTTCATTAGGTAGACATAACCATATCTACTGAAGTCATCAGTGAAAGTGATAAAGTAGCTGAAACCACCTCTAGCATTTGTACTCATTGGTCCACATACATCTGTATGGATTAAACTCAATAGTTCAGTTGCTCTTTCTCCAACTTTAGAGAAAGGTTGCTTTGTCATTTTGCCAAGTAAACATGATTCGCACTTACCATAATCCTCTAAGTCAAATGGTTCTAGAATTCCTTCCTTTTGAAGTCTTTCTATGCACTTCAAGTTAATATGGCCTAATCGACAATGCCACAGATAGGTGAGATCTGAATCATCCTTTTTGGCCTTTTTGGTATTTATGTTATAAACTTGTTTGTCGTGATCTAATAAATAAAGTCCATTGACTAATCTAGCAGATCCATAAAACATCTCTTTAAAATAAAACGAACAACTATTGTCTTTTATTAAAAAGGAAAATCCCTTAGCATCTAAGCAAGAAACAGAAATGATGTTTTTAGTAAGACTTGGAACATGGAAACACTCTTCCAGTTCCAAAACTAGCCCAGAGGGCAACGACAAATAATAAGTTCCTACAGCTAATGCAGCAATCCGTGCTCCATTTCCCACTCGTAGGTCGACTTCACCCTTGCTTAACCTTCTAATTCTTCTTAGTCCCTTTGGATTGGAACATAAGTGTGAGCCACAACCTGTATCTAATATCCAAGAAGTTGAATTAGCAAGTATACAGTCTATAACGAAAATACCTGAAGATGGAACGACTGTTCCGTTCTTCTGATCTTCCTTTTGCTTCAAGCAATCTCTCTTCCAATACCCCTTCTTCTTGCAATAGAAGCATTCGGATTCAGAACTGGGTTGACTGACCTTCCTCTTTTCAGACTTGGCGCCAGTTTGCTTAGTTGGGCTGGCCTTGTTGCCACCTTTCTTAGCATTCCTCTTCTTTCCAGATTTCTTGAACTTACCCCCACGCACCATAAGCACATCTTGCTTATCACCTTTTGAGCGTCTTTTCAGCGGTCTTCAGCATACCGTGAAGCCCAGTGAGCGTTTTGTCCAGACTATTCATATTGTAGTTCAGCTTGAACTGATCATACCCTCTATGAAGAGAATGGAGGATGGTGTCTACAGCCATTTCCTGAGAGAACTGCTGATCCAGCCGACTCATATTCTCAATGAGTCCAATCATTTTGAGAACATGTGGACTTACGTGCTCGCCTTTCTTAAGCTTGGTCTCAAGAATTTGCCTATGGGTCTCGAACCTTTCGACTCGAGCCAGATCTTGGAACATGTTCTTTAACTCACTGATGATCGTGAAAGCATCTGAGTTGATGAACGTTTTCTGCAGATCTACACCCATGGTTGCAAGCATTAGACATTTCACATCCTTGTTGGCATCAATCCAACGATTTAGGGCTGCCTGAGTGACCCCTTTGCCTGCGGCTTCGGGCATCGCCTCTTCCAGGACATACTCTTTTCCTTCCTGCATAAGAACTATTTTCAAGTTCCTTTGCCAGTCAAGGATACTTCTCCTTTTCGAGAATTGATCAAATGTTGAATGAATTGTTGTTTGCCATAATTAAAACTACAATTGAAAAAGAATAAACAAATAAATAATCATTCACAGTTTCTCTTAATAAACTTAAATTCTAGAATACATGCATAATATAATGTTCATTAAGCATTTTATTCAAGTTATGTGTTCCGGCAGGTGTGAATAAAATGATTCCAAGACCCTAAAACCCATTGAAGAATTAAGCACATTATGTATTTAGACTCAATTCTAAAATCTTTTAGGTAAGCAAAAGCCTTTTGCTAATAGTCTAGAAACTACTCTTGGTTGATAGGTACGTCTAAGAACTTATTAGGTAAACCTATCGATTTTGCCACGACATAAAAGGACTCCTTACTTATATCGTTGAGTTTCACCAAAACTAACATGTACTCACAATTATTTGTGTACCTTACCCCTTTAGCTAGGATCAATAAGTAACACCTCGCTGAGCGTAAAACTATTACTAGATTGATGTAAAGGTTATCCAAGTAAGTGTTATTTTGGAATGGCACCTTTTAACTCAATTTTTAAGTTTGGAACTTAAGGCTCTTACTATGTTGGTTAGATTTTAAGTGAACTAAAATCCTTAATCATGCAACATAGTCAAGCCACAGTCTCATGCATATTTAAGACATATTTAAAAGCAATAAATAACTTAAAGCATGCATAAGATAAATGTGATCTAGTATGGCCCGACTTCATCTTGAAGCTTCAACTTCAAAGTCCGTCTTGAAAATGGATTGGAAACTTCGTCTTGAATTTCACCGTGGGAGGCGCCATTTTCTTCAAACAGGATCAGCTATAATTACAACTATTTGATGGTACGCAGACCATATTTGAATTAAAAAACAAATTTGGTGCATTAGACCAATTACATTCAAATTAATGGTACGTAGACCATATTTTCTATCCTATTTGGGCCATACTAGTCACATCATAACCTGCAAAACAGTACATATACAATATATACCATTCACCCATTCATTATCATGAATGGCCCACATAGCTGGTTAGTAAAACACGTTATGCATCACATAAATATTTGCAGCAATTAATCAAGGGCACCAATAATCTACCAATTATTCAGTCCTTATTAATTCTAATCAAGTTGTTTAACCTTAAAGGATTTGTAGACCTAATCAAGAGTTTATGACTAAAATTTCTCCCACTTAAACCAATAACTTTGTATGCTTTACTAATTTTAAACATAAAAATGTATTTCTAGTCTAACTTGAAACATACAAATTTAATTAAAATTTAAAGCTCATATAAAATTATAATCGAATCCATTTATTTAATTTATTTTTCAGTTGATTTAACCAATTTAAATTAATTCAAGGTTTAATTTTAGTAAAATAATTAGTATAAATAAAATTTATAATAATTATAATATTCAAAATTAAAATGCGAGAAAATAATTTAAATTATCAATTTTAAAATTAATTAAAATTATTTCCGAACTGAAAATTTAAAATTAAAACTTAAACGCATCAATAGTTTGCAAGACGAGGCACTTGGGCTTGCGCCCAAGCCCCACCGAGCTACGAGGCCCATTGCCCCGTGCCATTGATCGTTGCACATTGCCCGCACAGCGACACCGCACACACGCCCCATGGCCACGCACACACGCAGCCTCAAGGGCCACGCTGCGCACAGCTAGGTGTTGTGTCGTGGCTGCCTACCTTGCGGCAGGCTTGGTGCGTCGTGGCGCAGCGCTGCTGCCCACACGCATCTCACTTGTTGCTGTGTGCCCATAGCCCTCGCCCATCGCCTTGCACGCACGCCTAGGCGTAGATCCTTGCGTGCCGCATAGCTCGTTGCTCGCTGCATTCGTACCGCACGGGAGATGAGCTCCCTTGCTCGTCGTCGCGTGCCCGCACTATACAACACCCCTTTAGGGTAACACGTAGCTTCCATTGCTTTTTGCGTGCAACTTTTATGGGCGTTTTCATAAAAATTTAAAATTTTTAATTTAAAATTAATGACAAATTAATAAAACATATTAATTTCATAATTTTAGGGCAAAAAATCGAAAATTTATTATTCAATTAATTTCCGATTAACATGGGTTCAAATCTAGGTCATAAAAATTTGAAATTTAACATAAATTAACAATTTTTATGGTGGATTTTAATCATGGATACCTAATTAAATTATTAATTAATTATGAAAAACAAATCAATTCTAAATTATTCGAATTTCAACAAATTAATCATAATTACGAATTAGGTTGTATAATTAAGAAGTCTAGGCATTCATAATTGTTAAACATATACTGTAGGTCAATCAAAAACTCAAGATTTATCAACAAGAATCGCAAATATTCAATTTAACATCTTAAATTTACAAACTTTTGCGTTCGAAAAACTAAAACCTCCAAAAAGTCATAGTTAGGCTTCGAATTTGGGAATTCTGGGTTCGGCCGAAAAATAATGTTTTTGTCAAAATTTTAGAATGCCTTTTACATGCGAAATTGATACAAAAATCACTCGATTTGGTTGAGTAACGAATATTCTGCCGAAAAACTGCGTACGTATAATTAAATAAACGCAATTTGCAATTAATTACGAAAAATAATCACCCCTTTTAATTCCTTGCAAATTTGTAAAATTTAACCATGTTCATGCAATTTAGATTATGTAAATAATAAGAGGCTCGTGATACCACAGTTAGGTTATGATACATATGACAAAACATAAATCATGCGGAAAACCTTAATGCCAGGAAACATATTATTTACACATAATCATTTAACATAATTCAGATGCATACACTTTGTAGCGTGCCCTCCCTAGCTGCGCCCGAACCGAACAAGAGCAAGTCTTTAGGACTACAAGTGTTGTCCCTCCGTAGATAGTCCACAGTGAAGGAAATAATGTCCTTGGTCCAAATATGCATTTAATGTTAAGTCTAATAAATGCAGTTCAGTATTAATTAACAAGTTAATAATTCAGTGAGATCAAGTGAGCTGAATGCCTAGCTAGAGGCCGCTTCAGTTCAAGTGGAATTAATGATATTAATCCACAGCTTACTCTTGACTAAACCCGTAGGGTCACACAAATAGTACGTAAACGGATCAAGTATTTAGTGACATTAAATACTCTATCTATGGACATTCGGAATCGACGGATCTTGGTTTCAGTGGGAGCTAAGATCGTCAAAGGCAAGTAAATGAATAATTCGGAAACGATGATATTGCCGGAAACGGAAATATGGATCGTATCGGAAATATAAATATTATCCAAGTCGTAGATGTTGCCGGAAACGGAAACATGGTACGTATCGAAAAATATTATCGGAAATGGAAATATTGCCGGAATCGGAAATATTGCCGAAAACGGAAATATTGTCAGAATCGGAAATATTATCGGAATCGGAAAATAATTCCGGAAACGGAAATATTAAATATTTGTTCGAAACGGAAATTAATTCCGGAATCGGAAATGTTAAATATTGTTCGTATCGGAAATGAATTCCGGAATCGGGAATTTAATCGGAAGGGCATCGTACGAATTAGCATCGAACGAGACTTGCTAGACGAAGGCCCAACACGAAGCCAGGCCCGCGCCCAGCAAGCCAAGCGCCCAACACACACGCCAAAGCCTTGCCAGGCCCAGCGCAAGGCCAGGCCCAGCGCATGGCGCGCGCGCGAGCTTTGTGGGCTGCGAGCGTGAAGCTCGCGTGGGCCAAGAGGCTTGCGCGGGCTGTGCGGTGCTCGTGCTCGTGTGTGGTTGTGTGCGATAGGAATCCTAAAGCTATTGGAATTCGTTCTATGATTAAATCATAATCCTAGTAGATAGAATTTATTTAATAGAGTCCTAAAGGGATTCTAATTAAACTAATTGGTATTCTAATAGGATTCTAAATCCTTTTCCATACTCTATAAATATGTGCCTAGGGTCACAAATTTATACGCGAGATTTCAAGTATTCAAAGCTAGGATTTTTAAGCAGAAAAATCAGTCAAAACTCTTGCCTTGTTTAGCCGAAAATAATAGTACCTTAAGGGCGATTCTAGTTGGTCAATCTTAAGGTGGATCCGGACGTGCTGTGGACTTTCTACGGAGGGACGACACTGAAGGAAATAATGCCCTTGGTCCAAGTATGCATTCTATGTTAAGTCTAATAAATGCGGTTCAGTATTAATTAACAAGTTAATAATTCAGTGAGATCAAGTGAACTGAATGCCTAGCTAGAGGCCGCTTCAGTTCAAGTGGAATTAATGATATTAATCCACAGCTTACTCTTGACTGAACCCGTAGGGTCACACAAATAGTACGTAAACGGATCAAGTATTTAATGGCATTAGATACTCCATCTATGGATATTCGGAATCGACGGATCTTGGTTTCAGTGGGAGCTGAGATCGTCACAGGCAAGAAATGAATACTCCGGAAACGATGATATTGCCGGAAACGGAAATATGGATCGTATCGGAAATATAAATATTATCCAAGTCGTAGATGTTGCCGGAAACGGAAACATGGTACGTATCGGAAAATATTATCGGTAATGGAAATATTGCCAGAATCGGAAATATTGCCGGAAACGGAAATATTGTCAGAATCGGAAATATTATCGGAATCGGAAAATAATTCCGGAAACGGAAATATTAAATATTTGTTCGAAACGGAAATTGATTCCGGAATCGGAAATATTAAATATTGTTCGTATCGGAAATGAATTCCGGAACCGGGAATTTAATCGGAAGCGTATCGTACGAATTAGCATCGGACGAGGCCTGCCGGACGAAGGCCCAGCACGAAGTCAGGCCATCGCCCAGCAAGCCAAACGCGCGCCCAGCCAAGGCAGTGCCCAGGCCCACCGCAAGGCAGGCCCAGCGCGCGCCAAGGCCATGGCCTCGCTGCGTGGGCTGCTGCTCGCACGCACACGCATGGGCGGCCCTCGTGGCTGCTGTGTGTGTGTGAGTTTGTGTTCATGCATGATTCCTAAAACTATTAGAGTTAGTATATGATTAAATTCCTATTCCTAAAAGGATAAATTAATTAATTAGAGTTCTTGTAGGATTCTAAGTTTAATTAATTCGTGTCCTACTAGGATTCCAATTCCCTTTCCATAACTCTATAAATACGTGCCTAGGGTCACATATTTTCAGAGATTAATTCAAGTATTCAAAGTGAGTTTTGAGAGAAAAATTCAGCCATATTTCTTACCTAAGAGTGCCGAAAATTCTAGTACCTTAAGGGCGACTCTAATTGGTCAATCTTAAGGCGGATCCGGACGTGCTGTGGACTATCTACGGAGGGACGACACTTGGAGTCCTAAAGACTTGTTCTTGTTCGGTTCGGGCGCAGCTAGGGAAGGCACGCAACAAAGAGTATGCATCTAAATTATGCTATATGATTATGTGCAAATAATATGTATTCCTGGCTTAATGGTTGTTTCCGCATGATTTATGAATTGTCATATGTATCATAACCTAACAGTGGTATCACGAGCCCCTTATTATTTTCATAATCTAAATTGCATGAACATGGTTAAATATTACAAATTTGCAAGAATTAAAAGGGGTGATTAATTTTCGTAATTGTTAATTAATTGCAAATTGCGTTTATTTAATTATACGTACGCAGTTTTTCGGCAGTTTCTTAGTTACTCATCCAAATCGAGTGATTTTTGTGTCAATTCCGCATGTAAAAGGCATTCTAAAATTTTGACAAAAATAGTAATTTTCTGCCGAAACCAGAATTCTCAAATTCGAAGCCTAACTATGACTTTTCGAAGGTTTTAGTTTTTCGAATGCAAAATTTCGTAAATTTAAGATGTTAAATTAAATATTTACGATTCTTGTTGATAAATCTTGAATTTTTGATTGACCTACTGTATATGTTTAACAAGTTTGAATGCCTAGCCTTGTTAATTATGCAATCTAATTTGTAATTATGATTAATTTGTTGAAAATTAGAATAATTTAGAATTAATTTGATTTTCATAATTAATTATAATTTAATTAGAAACCTATGATTAAAAACCACCATAAAAATTGTAAATTTATGATAAATTTTAAATTTTTATGACCTAGACTTGAATCCATGACAATCGGAAATCAATTAAATAATAAATTTTCGATTTTTCGCCCTAAAATTATGAAATTAATATTATTTATTAATTTGTCATTAATTTTAAATATAAATTTTAAATTTTTATGCGATTCGTTCATATAACTTGCACGCACAAAGCAATGGACGCTTCGTGTTACCCTTAAGGGGTGTTGTATAGTGCGGGCATGCGACGACGAGCAAGGGAGCTCGTCGCCCGTGCGGCACGAATGCAATGAGCAAGGCATGGTGCACGAGCACAAGGCAGCAGCCCTGCCTTGTGTCGTGGGCCACGAGCTATGGACGAATGGGCATGGGCGAAAGGCAAGCCATGGCAGTCGCGTGTGGGCAGCAAGCGAGCTGCGCCACAACGCGCACTGCCTCGCGCAAGCGCGCGCAGCCTCGCTCGCAGCGAGCGCAAGCTCGCGTGCTACGAGCGCTGCGCCCAGCGTTGATCGCGCGGAATTGATCGCGCACAGCGAGCGATGGCTCGCGCGCACAACGAGCAATGGGTCGCGCGCACAGCGAGCAACGGAGCGCGCGCAGCGAGCGCTGGCGAGCGCGCACAGCGAGCGATGGCTCGCGTGCGACGAGCGCTGGCGCGCGCGCAGCGAGCACCACAGCGTGCGATGGCTTGCGATGGAAGATGCAGCAGCTATGCGACGAGCGCATGGGCTGCGCGCACATGGCCAGCAATGGCTGTGTGCGTGCGGCCCATGGGCGTGCGATGCGTAGGGTGTTTGCGTTGCGATTAGATCGTTTTGAATGTTTAATTTGAAATTTTTCAGTTTACGTAATTTTAATTAATTTTAAAATTAATAATTTAAATTATTTTCTTGGATTTTAATTTTGAATATTGTAATTATAATAAATTTTATTTATTCTAATTATTTTACTAAAATTAAAATCATGAATTAATTTAAATACGACTGAAATTAAATTAAACTTTTTGGATTCAATTATAAATTTATATGAGCTTTAAATTTTAATTAAATTTGTATGTTTCCGGCTAGACTTGAAATACATTTTTATGTTTAAAATTAGTAAAGCATATGAATTTATTGGTTTAAGTGGGAGCCCTTTTAGTCATAAACTCTTGATTAGGTCTACAAATCCTTAAGGTTAAAACAACTTGATTAGAATTAATAAGGACTGAATAATTGGTAGATTATTGGTGCCCTTGATTAATTGCTGCAAATATTTACGTGATGCATAATGTGTTTAACTAACCAGCTATGTGGGCCATTCATGATAATGAATGGGTGAATGGTATATATTGTATATGTACTGTTTTGCAGGTTATGAAGTGACTAGTATGGCCCAAATAGGATAGAAAATATGGTCTGCGTACCATTAATTTGAATGTAATTGGTCTGAAGTACCAAAGTTGTTTTTCAAATTCAAATATGGTCTGCGTACCATCAAATAGTTGTAATTAGTTTTAATTATAGCTTATCCTATTTGAAGAAAATGGTGCCTCCCACGGAGATTTTCAAGACGGACTTTGAAGTCAAAGCTTCAAGATGAAGTCGGGCCATACTAGATCACATTTATTTTATGCATGCTTTAAGTTATTTATTGCTTTAAATATGTCTTAATTATGCATAAGATTGTGGCTTGATTATGTTGCATGATTAAGGATTTTAGTTCACTTAAAATCTAACCAACATAGTAAGAGCCTTAAGTTCCAAACTTAAAAAATTGAGTTAAAAGGTGCCATGCCAAAATATACACTTGCTTGGATATCCTTTACATCAATCTAGTAATAGTTTTCGCTCAGCGAGGTGTTACTTATTGGTCCTAAAGGGGCAAGGTACACAAATAATTGTGAGTACATGTTAGTTTTGGTGAAACTCAACGATATAAGTAAGGAGTCCTTTTATGTCGTGGCAAAATCGATAGGTTTACCTAATAAGTTCTTAGACGTACCTATCAACCAAGAATAGTTTCTAGACTATTAGCAAAAGGCTTTTGCTTACCTAAGATGTTCTAGGATTAAGTCGACAAACTGTGCTTAGTTCTTCAATGATTTTAGGATCTTGGAATCATTTTATTCACACCTGCCGGAACACATAACTTGAATAAAATGCTTAATAAACATTGAATTATGCATGTATGCTAGAATTTAAGTTTATTAAGAGAAACTGTGAATGGTTATTTATTTGTTTATTCTTTTCAATTGTAGTTTTAATATGGAAAACAACAATCAAAACATCATCATGGGTTCTGAGCTTATGGTCAAGCTGAACCTGGCAAATTTTCTTGAATGGGAAGCTAAGCTAGTTGAAATAGTCAAACTCAATGGACTTGAGTATGTACTGTCACATCCCATGCCAAGCTACTATGCCAGAGACATGACCCCTGAGAGATTTTACGCCTGGGATGCGGATCTCAAAAAGGTTATGAGTCTCATGCTGAACAATATCCCTGATGATTGGGCTAAAAGGTTTGTAGCCTATGAACCTTTTACGCTCATCAAGAATCTGAGGGATATCTGTCGTGGAAGTACGGAGTACAGGGACCTGAACGTCCATGAGTTGATTGAATCAATGTCTGGTCTAAAGGTTAGTTCTCCCAACAGGTGTTATAGGATGGAGGTCCAAGAAACACATGTTCAACTCCTTCGCACTAAACAGAGGGTAGGCGTCCCACTGAGGTTCCATGTGGATCTTATGTGTTCATACTTTGATCGCCTAAGTCTACTAGGAACACCAATAAGCGAAAGGATGGCAGTCTCTATCTTGCTCAATTCACTACACAGTGGGTTTGGTCGCTTCAAGCAACTATACCTAAGTGAACCAAGAGAAGAAACAGTTGCAGAATTTGTTCACCTTGTCAGAAAGGCTGAAATAATATTGGACTGTGAAGCCAAAGATTTACTCAAGGCTAGAAGGAGACCGTTCAAGAAAGGTGGAAAGTCCAAGGGCAATGCTAAATCAAAGCAGGACAAGTCCACATCAAGCTGTCTTTATTGTGATGGAATAGGCCATTACAAAAGAGAATGTCCAAAGCTAAAGGAAGATCAGAAGAACGGAACAGTCGTTCCATCTTTAGGTATTTTCGTTATAGACTGTATACTTGCTAATTCAACTTCTTGGGTATTAGATACAGGTTGTGGCTCACACTTATTTTCCAATCCACAGGGACTAAGAAGAAGTAGAAAGTTAAGCAAGGGTGAAGTCGACCTACGAGTGGGAAATGGAGCACGAATTGCTGCATTAGCTGTAGGAACTTACTTTTTGTCGTTGCCCTCCGGGCTAGTTTTGGAACTGGAAGAATGTTTCCATGTTCCAAGTCTTACTAAAAACATCATTTCAGTTTCTTGCTTAGATGCTAAGGGATTTTCCTTTTTAATAAAAGACAATAGTTGTTCGTTTTATTTTAAAGAGATGTTTTATGGATCTGCTAGATTAGTCAATGGACTTTATTTATTAGATCACGACAAACAAGTATATAACATAAATACCAAAAAGGCCAAAAAGGATGATTCAGATCTCACCTATCTGTGGCATTGTCGATTAGGCAATATAAACTTGAAACGCTTAGAAAGACTTCAAAAGGAAGGAATTCTAGAACCATTTGACTTAGAGAATTATGGTAAATGCGAATCATGTTTACTTGGCAAAATGACAAAGCAACCTTTCTCTAAAGTTGGAGAAAGAGCAAATGAACTATTAGGTTTAATCCATACAGATGTATGTGGACCAATGAGTACAAATGCTAGAGGTGGTTTCAGCTACTTTATCACTTTCACTGATGACTTCAGTAGGTATGGTTATGTCTACCTAATGAAGCATAAGTCTGAATCCTTTGACAAATTCAAGGAATTTCAGAGTGAAGTAGAGAATCAATTAGGCAAGAAGATTAAGGCACTGCGGTCTGATAGAGGCGGTGAATATCTGAGCTATGAATTTGATGACCATCTGAAAGAATGTGGAATTCTATCAGAATTGACTCCTCCTGGAACACCACAATGGAACGGTGTGTCGGAACGGAGGAACAGAACCTTGCTAGACATGGTCAGGTCAATGATGGGTCAGGCCGAACTTCCATTAGAATTTTGGGGACATGCACTAAATACAGCTGCACTCACTATAAATAGAGCTCCGTCTAAAGCTGTCGAAAAGACTCCATACGAATTATGGTTTGGAAAGCCTCCAAATGTGTCTTTTCTTAAGATTTGGGGATGTAAAGTATACGTCAAACGATTAATTTCAGACAAACTTCATCCAAAATCTGACAAATGTATCCTTGTGGGCTATCCAAAGGAAACAAAGGGGTATTACTTCTACAATACATCTGAGAACAAAGTGTTTGTTGCTCGAGATGGTGTCTTTTTGGAGAAAGATCACATTTCCAAAATGACAAGTGGGAGAAAAGTAGACCTCGAAGAAATTCGAGTCGAACAACAAACTCTAGAGAATGCTCAAGATGACATTCAAGATGAAACTCAGAGATCTTTAGAAGAATCTGGTGAGAATCATGGTCAATCTAGAAATGTTACCCCGCGTAGATCGCAAAGATATAGATCTCAACCGGAAAGGTACTTAGGTATTTTGACGAACGAGAGCTATGACGTTCTATTACTTGAAAGTGATGAACCTGCGACTTACAAACAAGCTATGACGAGCCCTAGCTCCAAGCAATGGCAAGAAGCCATGCAATCTGAATTAGACTCCATGTCTGAAAACCAAGTATGTGATTTGGTCGATTTGCCAGATGGCTACCAAGCCATTGGAAGCAAATGGGTTTTCAAACTGAAAAAGGACAAGGATGGGAAACTTGAAGTTTTCAAAGCTAGATTGGTTGCAAAAGGTTACAGGCAAGTCCACGGTGTGGATTACGATGAAACCTTTTCACCAGTTGCAATGCTAAAGTCTATTCGGATAATGTTAGCAATCGCTGCATATTACGATTACGAAATATGGCAGATGGATGTCAAAACTGCTTTCTTAAACGGCGTTTTAACAGAAACTGTGTTTATGACACAGCCTGAAGGTTTTGAGGATCCAAAGAATGCTAAAAAGGTATGCAAGCTAAAGAAGTCAATCTACGGATTGAAGCAGGCATCCAGGAGCTGGAATATACGTTTTGATGAAGCAGTCAGTTACTTTGGTTTCATCAAGAACGCAGACGAATCTTGTGTATACAAGAAGGTCAGTGGGAGCAAAATTGCTTTCCTAGTATTATATGTCGACGACATATTACTTATCGGAAATGACATTCCTATGTTGAACTCTGTCAAGATTTGGCTTGGGAAATGTTTTTCGATGAAGGATCTAGGAGAAGCACAGTACATATTGGGCATCAAGATTTACAGAGATAGATCTAAAAGGATGATTGGACTTAGTCAAAGCACTTATATCAATAAGGTGCTTGATAGGTTCAAGATGGAGGACTCAAAGCGAGGCTACCTACCCATGTCTCATGGAATGACTCTAAGCAAGACTCAGTGCCCAAAAACACTTGATGAGCGTAGACGAATGAATGGGATTCCATATGCATCATTGATTGGTTCAATAATGTATGCTATGATATGTACACGCCCGGATGTTGCGTACGCACTCAGTGCTACAAGTAGATACCAGTCAGACCCAGGAGAGGCGCATTGGACTGCTGCCAAGAACATTCTGAAGTACCTGAAAAGGCACAAAGATGAATTCCTGGTCTATGGTGGAGATGATGAATTAATTGTTAAAGGCTATACGGACGCAAGTTTCCAAACCGACAAAGATGATTTCAGATCACAGTCTGGGTTTGTCTTCTGCCTCAACGGAGGAGCAGTAAGCTGGAAAAGTGCTAAGCAAAGCACCATTGCGGATTCTACAACTGAAGCGGAGTACATTACTGCACATGAAGCAGCAAAAGAAGCTATATGGCTAAGGAAGTTCATAGGTGAACTTGGTGTAGTCCCCTCCATTAAAGGACCAATAGCCTGTATTGTGACAATAACGGAGCTATTGCACAGGCAAAGGAGCCTAGACACCACCAGAGAGTCAAGCATGTACTTCGTAGATTTCACCTTCTACGAGAGTTCGTTGAAAGAAAAGAAGTCGAGATAAGCAAAATTGGAACTGATGACAACATATCAGATCCATTAACTAAACCTCTGCCGCAGGCGAAGCACAACTCGCACACTGCAGCTATGGGAATCAAGCATATTGGAGAATGGCTTTGATGTCTCTGTTTAATGTTTTAAAGTTTTAGAGTTTAAATCTTTGTAAAACATTATTGGTTAATCATTCACAATAAATGAAAAGAATTCATTTTTCCATTTAATTTGTGGTTTATTAAATGATGAGTCCCTTCAATTTGACGATATATTCAAGATAGACTGTCAAGACCAGTCCTGTGACTAAGAAATGTCTATCAAGTGAACTTGAATGTCAAAGGTTGAAAATGGTCCCTAGTCGGAGTTTTCTATAAAATTGGACGCATAGAAAACGTTAGACGATTAGAATGCAAGATGACTAGTAGTTCTGTTTCTTGAACTATGTGGACATGGCAATGTCATAATCATTTGCATAGATACTTACTTTGGGAAGACTAGTATCGGACAAGACTTATGAAACTTTACTGTAAGAGATGAGAATCTGTCATAAGTAAATTTCATTAAAATTATTAGACACTAAATCCTCAATACCTGAGTGATTTGAGATTACTTGTTTGAGAACTGGTTGCTTTGACGTTGACCAACCGTCGCACCGTAAAAGGAGGCTATAAAGGCAACGCTCAGGTAATCACCTATCAAACGAAGTCTAATCTCAAAGATCGCAAGATTGGGATTGTCCTCCCATAAATCGGGATGAGATGCTTAAAAGTTGTACAAGGCCACTCGGAGAGCTAGAAACTGTGAAATGCATGGCCGTGCTCGGATGAATCATAGGCTATGATTATCTGTTTATTTGATCAGTTGAACTCTGAAACCGAGGAACACCTCTGGATATAATAAGGATGACAACTCTTACCTTATGTTGAAGAGCAAGCATCGAGCGACAAAGGAATTAGGAAATGCACACTTGTCCCTAAGGACAAGTGGGAGACTGAAGGAAATAATGCCCTTGGTCCAAGTATGCATTCTATGTTAAGTCTAATAAATGCGGTTCAGTATTAATTAACAAGTTAATAATTCAGTGAGATCAAGTGAACTGAATGCCTAGCTAGAGGCCGCTTCAGTTCAAGTGGAATTAATGATATTAATCCACAGCTTACTCTTGACTGAACCCGTAGGGTCACACAAATAGTACGTAAACGGATCAAGTATTTAATGGCATTAGATACTCCATCTATGGATATTCGGAATCGACGGATCTTGGTTTCAGTGGGAGCTGAGATCGTCACAGGCAAGAAATGAATACTCCGGAAACGATGATATTGCCGGAAACGGAAATATGGATCGTATCGGAAATATAAATATTATCCAAGTCGTAGATGTTGCCGGAAACGGAAACATGGTACGTATCGGAAAATATTATCGGAAATGGAAATATTGCCAGAATCGGAAATATTGCCGGAAACGGAAATATTGTCAGAATCGGAAATATTATCGGAATCGGAAAATAATTCCGGAAACGGAAATATTAAATATTTGTTCGAAACGGAAATTGATTCCGGAATCGGAAATATTAAATATTGTTCGTATCGGAAATGAATTCCGGAACCGGGAATTTAATCGGAAGCGTATCGTACGAATGAGCATCGGACGAGGCCTGCCGGACGAAGGCCCAGCACGAAGTCAGGCCATCGCCCAGCAAGCCAAACGCGCGCCCAGCCAAGGCAGTGCCCAGGCCCACCGCAAGGCAGGCCCAACGCGCGCCAAGGCCATGGCCTCGCTGCGTGGGCTGCTGCTCGCACGCACACGCATGGGCGGCCCTCGTGGCTGCCGTGTGTGTGTGAGTTTGTGTTCATGCATGATTCCTAAAACTATTAGAGTTAGTATATGATTAAATTCCTATTCCTAAAAGGATAAATTAATTAATTAGAGTTCTTGTAGGATTCTAAGTTTAATTAATTCGTGTCCTACTAGGATTCCAATTCCCTTTCCATAACTCTATAAATACGTGCCTAGGGTCACATATTTTCAGAGATTAATTCAAGTATTCAAAGTGAGTTTTGAGAGAAAAATTCAGCCATATTTCTTACCTAAGAGTGCCGAAAATTCTAGTACCTTAAGGGCGACTCTAGTTGGTCAATCTTAAGGCGGATCCGGACGTGCTGTGGACTATCTACGGAGGGACGACACTTGGAGTCCTAAAGACTTGTTCTTGTTCGGTTCGGGCGCAGCTAGGGAAGGCACGCAACAAAGAGTATGCATCTAAATTATGATATATGATTATGTGCAAATAATATGTATTCCTCGCTTAATGGTTGTTTCCGCATGATTTATGAATTGTCATATGTATCATAACCTAACAGACACTTGGAGTCCTAAAGACTTGTTCTTGTTCGGTTCGGGCGCAGCTAGGGAGGGCACGCTACAAAGTGTATGCATCCTAGAGTAATTATATGATTATGTGCAATTAATATGATTCCTGGCATTAAGGTTTTTCCGCATGATTTATGTTGTTCATATGTATCATAACCTAACACACAGCACGTCCGGATCCGCCTTAAGCTTGACCAACTAGAATCGCCCTTAAGGTTCCTAGGATTTTCGGCTAAATAGGTTGCAAGTGTTTGGCTGATTTTTGCTCCAAAATCTTACCTTTGAATACTTCAATTGTATGTATAAATCTGTGACCCTAGGCACCTATTTATAGTGTCAAGGAAAAGGAATTATAATCCTATTAGAATACAAATTTATTTAATTAGAATCCTGCTAGGACTCTATTTAAATAAACTTTATCTATTAGGATTAGATTTAATCATATGACGAATCCCGGTAGCTTTAGGATTCGAGTAACACACACACGAGTGGCGCACAAGCACCGCACGCCCGCACGCAGGCCTTACGGCCCACGCCGAGCGCACAGCGCAAGGCCCACTCGTCGCAGCCCTTTGCTCCGCATGCGCGCCCAAGCCTTGGCTGGGCCTTGTCTTCGCGCTGGGCCTGGTCAAGGCTTGGCGTGTGTTTGTTGCGCTTTGGCTTGCTGGGCGATGGCCCGGCTTCGTGCTGGGCCTTCGTCTGGCAGGCTTCGTCCGATGCTAATTCGTACGATATGCTTCCGATTAAATTCCCGATTCCGGAATTCATTTCCGATACGAACAATATTTAACATTTCCGATTCCGGAATAAATTTCCGTTTCGAACAAATATTTAATATTTCCGTTTCCGGAATTATTTTCCGATTTCGATAATATTTCCGATTTTGACAATATTTCCGTTTCCGGCAATATTTCCGATTCCGGCAATATTTCCATTTCCAATAATATTTTCCGATACGTACCATGTTTCCGTTTCCGGCAACATCTACGACTTGGATAATATTTATATTTCCGATACGATCCATATTTCCGTTTCCGACAATATCATCGTTTCCAGAGTATTCATTTGCTTGCCTTTGACGATCTCAGCTCCCACTGAAACCAAGATCCGTCGATTCCGAATATCCATAGATGGAGTATTTAATGCCATTAAATACTTGATCCGTTTACGTACTCTTTGTGTGACCCTACGGGTTCAGTCAAGAGTAAGTTGTGAATTAGTATCATTAATTCCACTTGAACTGAAGCGGCCTCTAGCTAGGCATTCAACTCACTTGATCTCACTGAATTTATTAACTTGTCAATTAATACTGAACCGCATTTATTAGACTTATCATTAAATGCATACTTGGACCAAGGGCATTATTTCCTTCAGAAATCATCATTTTAAATCGTAGATAATAATACAATATCGGTCCTAATTCAATAAAGGGTTATTGGCAGGAAAAGCTTTTTTATTATATTTTTACTAGGAAGTACTCCGTATGTTTTTTAATGAAAATTAAATTTTATAAGTATGTATTTTAATATTGTGGGATCATTTCATGTATTATGAAATCTAAACATTCGTTGCATATAAAACCGTACCTTATCTATATTCTCAAAATCTCAAATATATTATATATTTTCTAGCACAAATGGATGTGTTGATACTCCTTGCCAAACTGGTTACAACGAAGTTTATATAATCATCTTTACACTGCATCTAGACCTGCATTCGATCCTTTATATGTGGATCTTTTTATTTCTTTGGGCAATTGTTGTTTTATGTTACTATTGTTTATGGTTTCTTTTTAGTATTTACGGAATCATAATAAACAATACATGATCAGATTGCATACGTTAAGAAAAAATCACCTTTGAAGATCGATAGCTATTTTCTGGTATCGTTGCGTGTTATTACTAACACTTGTCTAATCATACAAAAAAAACATATTTTATAAGAAAAAACCAACTTATATTTTCTATATATCCCTTTGATAATGGGGACTATAAATATTCGGATAGTCCCAATAAAAGTAACGAGTTACCAAAAAAATCATAGTTATACTTGAAAAAAAACATCCAATTTTTTGATTTCTTTATCACTAAAATGATCCTATATTTTCTTTTTAAAACTTAAAATATGTTTTTTTATTTATCTTGTCAGGATTCGAACATGAGTGCACACATATTGAATAGGTGTTAAAGAAGTGTAGCAACAACCATTGAGGTAAGGGGTATCAGCACGTCAATCTTTGGAAATGAAAATGTTAATCTATTTATTTGAATTAATCTAAGTATAATTTTGATTTATTTAAAGGTGAAATGATCTTGTACTTCCTCCGTTTTTTAATACTCGCAACGTTTAGACTTTTTACACTATTCATATAATCTACTTTAACTATTCTTGGTGGTTGTTATATAAGATAAAACTTAGTCATGTGAGATCTTGTTAGATTCGTCTCAATGTGTATTTTTTAAATATCAAATTATTATAATTATTGCATTAAGAGAATTTAAGATATAAGTGACCAAAGTTGTACATTGGCATGCGTGAAAGTAACAAACGTTGTGAGTATTAAAACACGAAGGAAGTATAATCGTAGTCAAAGTTAAATGATCTTGGCGGTTTATTATAAAAGATGTGAACAATTTAGGTTGTCTTAAAAATCTTAGGAGAAAAGTTTGATCACGAATAATCCTAATCAAGGTTAATAAAAAATCAACATGTAAGCAAACTTTTCAAGTTACAACCTAAAAAAATTATCTACAACATACGAAGACATTATTTTTGGAGATCGTAAATAATATACATCTTTAAACAGACTGTAAGGAAAAAACATCTTCTTTAGAGATCGTTGCCAATTTTTTTGGTATCGTTATGTTTTATTATAAGCCATTGTGTAACCATAAAAATATATAATATGTATTATAAGTAAAACCCAATCTCATATTTCCAATAAATCCCTTTTGGTATATTGAGGAAAATAAAATATCTGATAGTCCCCATATAATTAAAGAACAAGTTGCCAAAAAATCCATGTTACGGTTGAAAAAAATGTAAATCCACTACTTTGATTTTTGTAATGACGCAAATGATCACATAAAATGGTTGTTAAGACTTAAAAAAAAAAATCTCCGCCCTTGTTAGGATCTTGTACACCACCCCTCATATGAGTAACGGGAACAATATCATATTCAGATTGTCCTTGTAAAATAACGACTTGCAAAAAAAATCCATAGTTAAAGTTGAAAAAATACATCCAATGTTTGATTTCTTTATAACTAAAACGATCCTACAAAACTTAGTTAAGAGTAAAAAACATATTGTTATTAAGATTCGAACATGGGTGGGTTTAACTAGTGTAGTTGTGACCATTGTGACAAGGGGTATCACATCATCTTTTGCAACAAAAATACTTTTAATCTATTTGAGTTTTATTTTATTTAAGTTTGATTTTCTCAAAGTTGTAACGATCCTATATAATCATTCTTGAGGTTAATAACAAAAATACCAGAGAGATTAGAAGCTCAAAGCAACATTTATTTTTCCTATATTGGTGTTGAATCGTCATGTTGTACCATAATAGATGTAAACAATTTAGATTATTAATACGCTAATAAAATTAATAGGAGATACATATCTCATTTTTTTTAATTGTTATTTATGGCTTTTGCTTAATGTAGAACTGCGAAACATTATAACATCATTGATATAGCCTTTCAGGATTCAGATGTCGAAACACAATGCAATGCCAATTTTACAAAGAATTGATGTCGAGGAAAATATGGACAAACCAAAGTACCCGGCAACATCACCAAAAATGATACTAGATTAATTCCCTATTTTTCATTCGAAGAACACGAACTCAACCAATCAAAAAATGGTGGGACCGAAAATTCAACATAACAATCATAGTTTGTTGGATAAATCCGATTAAAAGAGAATGGATGAAGATAATTCACCAATCTAGATAAAAATCAAATAAAAATAAACAATGGGTCTAATTTCCGAGCGAGGAACAAATATATTGAATCAAGAATCGCCATCGATACAAAAAACACCGAACCCGTAAATTGAGTAAAGGTAGGTGAGTCGGTAGAGAGTCGTTGATTTTGTTGTGGTTTGTTGATTTGATTTCGCGGCAAACTTCTTGGATTGCTTTGAGAGGAAAGATGAATTCAGGTGTTAAGATTTGGGGGAATTAGGTCGAACTTCCGTTTGGTTTGAGCTTTTTTATTTAATTTTAATGGGGGTTATGGTTTGACAGTGAAGGTTTTGGAAGAAGAATTTGAGATTCGTGGGTGATGAAAATAGAGGATTATAATAATGAGTATAAGGTGTAAAAATACTAACATCTAATTATAAGTGAAAATGGTATGGAATTAAATCAATTTGTTTTGTGTTTGAAGAATTCTCCAGCTTTCTTAAAATAATGATTTAAGTTCTTTTTTTTCATTGGTTGATGGATGATATAGATTTACACACAAACTAATCGGGAGCTGACATGTGGATCTTAACTAAAGGACTAAACTTTTTAACCAAGGGGACTAATCTTTTGTTTGCCTGAGTTAGTTTTGATCGGAAAATGAACAGTAGGTCCCAAACGGTGAAAAAAAAAAGTTTGGGTCCCAAACGGTGAAAAAGTTGAAAGGTGAGACCCTAACTCTATACTTAACTCAGTTTTTGCTGGACATTGTTTTATTCCAAAGCCTAAAAGCATGACCAAGTTGAAATACCAGTTTGCTTTAGCCTCGTCTTAATTGGCGTTTGAACATGTCGATGGCTACCTGAATTAGAACTCCCACAGCTTTAAAAGTCAATGGTGTAAAAGTACACTACAATCACATTCTTAGTTTTTTTGCAAAGGCATTAAATCTTGTAATCCCAGCCATCTTACGAGTAATCAAATTGCTTAGTGAAGGTTATAGATCTGCATATCACCCATATGAACTCATCACTAAATGAAATGATATAACATACAAGTATATTGCAACTTAGCACCTAAAAAGAAATGTTTGTTGTCTCTCATAAATTAAGCTTCTGCAACATCTAAACGCCAAAAGATAATCTCCAGAAGGATGAAATGACATTGTACGCACACTAAGAGTATCCTGCTGACTAATAATTTAGTGGAATTCACATATTAAAGCAACAGCAAACTCAAATACAATCATAAAACAGGCAATTGATTTGTAGTGCAAAACACCAATGCAACGTTCAATCAAAACAGACAATTGATTTGCACTAAAATTTTTGTATTGCAAAAAGCCAGTGCAAAACAATCACATTGAACAAAATTCCTAACAACTGTAAGTACGAACCAAAATAACACAATCTAATGCTAGAACCCGATTTCATTTTAGATTATCAAACAGAAATATGAACAAAAAACACCATTAAGTAGAATTGAGAGATTAAATTCCCGAAAATGCAGTCGGCAATAAAACCAATATTTACAACTTATAATCAACAATAAACATCCACACCAAATATTCCACAGCATATCCATCCAACATCACTTCTTTTGGTACTCGCAGGCTCGTTGTTAATTGATACAACAACAATAAAATTATCCCGACCATCGACTCCTTCTCCTGCCGTAGAACCGTCACAAGCGGTGGGACTGCGTTGAATTTCTGCATGAGCTTAACTCTATCAGTTTGTTGCTATGATCAAGCGATAAATTACAAATCACGAGCGCTGCATCACTACGAGTTCTATTTGAGTCTGACCTTAATAAGCAGCTCAACAATGGCAGTCCTATTCTTCTGTCCAAAGAGAGAGAAAATATCAACCCCGTGGCATGTTCTTGCACCTCTGACAATGTCCCTCTGACCCTCTCACTATAATTAATGGCAGAAAGGGAACTTGAAGAAGATGAAAGCATAAAGGTAGATTGAAGGAGATTAATGCAATTTACAATTTCCTATGGAAGGAGGTAAAGTTGGTGCTCAACGAATTTCTCCCGCTTTGAACTTTGAAGTAGCTGATGGCGCAATTTGGGAAAAAATATTACCGCCCAAAAACCTTTTGTTATGTTTTCTTTCCCTCTCTTTTCTTAGTAGGATTTGTGAGGTGGCATTGTGTAATTGGTGGTGTGTAAGATACATTTGCACACCAAGTGTATCCCTAGCCTTTTCCGAGATTATGGAGAGATTGGAGACTACGTGTTTCATGTAAGGTCCACGTGTCTTGGATCTAATGGAATTGGGTTAATTTATTTCGTATGGGGTTGTGGTAGGTCAATATTTTCAAAAAGGTGGCTCAAACACGACACAATTCCACATGTCCTCTTGACGGGCCGGTCATCCATTAAATTTAACGTACTTTGTCGTGTCGTACTTTTTGAAAAAAAAATTGGCATGTCGGACTGTGCTCTTTTCGTATTAGGCTGTGTTGTAACTCGGGCCGCCCAACCAAGAGCCATCTTTAGAGTGGGGGAAGTGCTATTGGTCTGAATGCGATTTATAAGTGATCCAGATGATCCAATTTCATATGAGTTCTATCGAGTGATTTTCTTATCTCCCTTCTTATGTGAGTACTCTTTATCTTCCTAGTTAATTTTTTTTGTTACCACTCTTTTTTATTACTTTGTACTTGGTATTGTACTAGCTTAGACAACGTATAATGCACTGATTTATTTTTATACCACGCTATTTGATACCGATATTTACTTAATGTCACCCACCTAAAATAGATGAAAACCTATTTTACCCTTATAACCCACCCCATCCACATTTCTCTCTAACCAACTTAGCTGAGGAACTCTAAGCCTCAAGTAGGTTGTGTCGTATTGGTACCATTAACTAGGTATTGGTATTAAGAATAGTATTGTATTGGTATATCAATATATTTCTAATAAGTTCCATTACCAAATCATTTACGCTATTGGTACTGACATATTATGTATTGGTACTAAAGTGGTTGTATTTGGGTCACACAAGTCATTTGATATTTAGCGTTCCTTCACCTCACCTTGCCTCTTTTTACCTTCTCTCTCTAACCAACTACCCTCACCGGCGACCAACATTTCCGATGGCCTCGCTGAGGTTGTGGGAGGAGGCGAAGTGGTGGGAGGAGGCCACGACTATGTTGATCGGGAAAATATCAAAGGCAACGACTTGAGATGGAGAATTGAGAAGTGGAGCGGGAGGTGAAGGAACCCTCGCCTTTGATTTGTTGTCTTCGTTTCCCACTTTCCACTAGATCAACGAGACACCACCTCGATACACCAGATTTTCTTTTCGCCTCCCTACAACATCCAGTGAGCCTCCTCGACCACCAACCTCTCTGCCTCCGGTTTTAAAAAATATTTCTCTATACAATCGGCCGGTCTAAGATCCCGATTCTATCCTGGGTGGAGGAATCGGGTTGGCCATCCGGTTCCACCAAGAACACGGTATCGGGTGGTCTGCCCGATTCTCTCTCCCAGGAAGAATCGAGATATTGTCCCAATTCTTGAGTATTTCGATTTGTTTTTGTTTGTGTGTAAGATACACACGAACTTTATATCAATCTTAACGATGCGATTTTCATGACACTTTTAATAATTATGTTAGTCACGAAAGGAATTTTGTTGATGGCTGACCTATATTTTTATTACTCCCTCCGTCCTAGGTTAGTTGTTGTTAGGTTATGATACATATGACACTACATAGATCATGCGGAAACAACCATTAACCCAGGACAACATATTATTTACACATAATCATATAGCATAATTTAGATGCATACTCTTTGTTGCGTGCCATCCCTAGCTGCGCCCGAACCGAACAAGAACAAGTCTTTTAGGACTCCAAGTGTCGTCCCTCCGTAGATAGTCCACAGCACGTCCGGATCCGCCTTAAGATTGACCAACTAGAATCGCCCTTAAGGTACTAGAAAATTTCGGCACTTTATGAGCAAGATGTGTGTTTTAATTTTCTCTCAAAAACTTACTTTTGAATACTTTGAAACTTATGTATAAATTATGACCCCTAGGCCTTTATTTATAGAGTTATGGAAAAGGAATCGTAATCCTAGTAGGATACGAATTAATTGGAATTAGAATCCTACATGAATTCTATTTAATTAATTTATCCAATTAGGAATAGAAATTTAATCATACACTGACTCTTGTAGATTCAGGAATCACGCATGAGCACAAACTCACACACACACGGCAGCCACAAGGGCTGCCCATGCGCGTGCGAGCAGCAGCCCGCGTAGCACGGCCCACGCAGCCGTGGCCCTTGGCGCGCGCTGGGCCTGCCTTGCGGTAGGCCTGGGCGCTGCCTTGGCTGGGCTTGTGGCGCGCATGCTTGCTGGGCGATTGGCCCCGGCTTCGTGCTGGGCCTTCGTCCGACAAGCCTCGTCCGATGCTAATTCGTACGATACGCTTCCGATTAAATTTCCATTTCCGGAATCTATTTCCGATACGAACAATATTTAATATTTCCGATTCCGGAATTAATTTCCGTTTCGAACAAATATTTAATATTTCCGTTTCCGGAATTATTTTCCGATTCCGGTAATATTTCCGATTCTGACAATATTTCCGTTTCCGGTAATATTTCCGATTCTGGTAATATTTCCATTTCCAATAATATTTTCCGATACGTACCATGTTTCCGTTTCCGGCAACATCTACGACTTGGATAATATTCATATTTCCGATACGATCCATATTTCCGTTTCCGGCAATATCATCGTTTCCGGAGTATTCATTTTTTGCCTGTGACGATCTTAGCTCCCACTGAAACCAAGATCCGTCGGTTCCGAATATTCATAGATGGAGTATTTAATGCTATTAAATACTTGATCCGTTTACGTACTATTTGTGTGACCCTACGGGTTCAGTCAAGAGTAAGTTGTGGATTAATATCATTAATTCCACTTGAACTGAAGCGGCCTCTAGCTAGGCATTCAGCTCACTTGATCTCACTGAATTATTAACTTGTTAATTAATACTGAACCGCATTTATTAGACTTAACATAGAATGCATACTTGGACCAAGGGCATTATTTCCTTCAGTCTCCCACTTGTCCTTAGGGACAAGTGTGCATTTCCTAATTCCTTTGTCGCTCGATGCTTGCTCTTGAACATAAGGTAAGAGTTGTCATCCTTATTATGTCCAGAGGTGTTCCTCGGTTTCAGAGTTCAACTGATCAAATAAACAGATAATCATAGCCTATGATTCATCCGAGCACGGCCATGCATTTCACAGTTTCTAGCTCTCCGAGTGGCCTTGTACAACTTTTAAGCATCTCATCCCGATTTATGGGAGGACAATCCCAATCTTGCGATCTTGAGATTAGACTTCGTTTGATAGGTGATTACCTGAGCGTTGCCTTTATAGCCTCCTTTTACGGTGCGACGGTTGGTCAACGTCAAAGCAACCAGTTCTCAAACAAGTAATCTCAAATCACTCAGGTATTGAGGATTTAGTGTCTAATAATTTAATGAAATTTACTTATGACAGACTTTCATCTCTTACAGTAAAGTTTCATAGGTCTTGTCCGATACTAGTCTTCCCAAAGTAAGTATCTATGCAAATGATTATGACATTGCCATGTCCACATAGTTCAAGAAACAGAACTACTAGTCATCTTGCACTCTAATCGTCTAACGTTTTCTATGCGTCCAATTTTATAGAAAACTCCAATTAGGGACCATTTTCAACCTTTGACATTCAAGTTCACTTGATAGACATTTCTTAGTCACAGGACTGGTCCTGACAGTCTATCTTGAATATATCGTCAAATTGAAGGGACTCATCATTTAATAAACCACAAATTAAATGGAAAAATGAATTTCTTTCATTTATTGTGAATGATTAACCAATAATGTTTTACAAAGATTTAAACTCTAAAACTTTAAAACATTAAACAGAGACATCAAAGCCATTCTCCAATATGCTTGATTCCCATAGCTGCAGTGTGCGAGTTGTGCTTCGCTTGCGGCAGAGGTTTAGTTAATGGATCTGATATGTTGTCATCAGTTCCAATTTTGCTTATCTCGACTTCTTTTCTTTCAACGAACTCTCGTAGAAGGTGAAATCTACGAAGTACATGCTTGACTCTCTGGTGGTGTCTAGGCTCTTTTGCCTGTGCAATAGCTCCGTTATTATCACAATACAGGGCTATTGGTCCTTTAATGGAGGGGACTACACCAAGTTCTCCTATGAACTTCCTTAGCCATATAGCTTCCTTTGCTGCTTCATGTGCAGCAATGTACTCCGCTTCAGTTGTAGAATCCGCAATGGTGCTTTGCTTAGCACTTTTCCAGCTTACTGCTCCTCCGTTGAGGCAGAAGACAAACCCAGAATGTGATCTGAAATCATCTTTGTCGGTTTGGAAACTTGCGTCCGTATAGCCTTTAACAATTAATTCATCATCTCCACCATAGACCAGGAAGTCATCTTTGTGCCTTTTCAGGTACTTCAGAATGTTCTTGGCAGCAGTCCAATGCGCCTCTCCTGGGTCTGACTGGTATCTGCTCGTAGCACTGAGTGCGTACGCAACATCCGGGCGTGTACATATCATAGCATACATTATTGAACCAATCAATGATGCATATGGAATCCCACTCATTCGTCTACGCTCATCAAGTGTTTTTGGGCACTGAGTCTTGCTTAGAGTCATTCCATGAGACATGGGTAGGTAGCCTCGCTTGGAGTCCGCCATCTTGAACCTATCAAGCACCTTATTGATATAAGTGCTTTGACTAAGTCCAATCATCTTTTTAGATCTATCTCTGTAAATCTTGATGCCCAATATGTACTGTGCTTCTCCTAGATCCTTCATCGAAAAACATTTCCCAAGCCAAATCTTGACAGAGTTCAACATAGGAATGTCATTTCCGATAAGCAATATGTCGTCGACATATAATACTAGGAAAGCAATTTTGCTCCCACTGACCTTCTTGTATACACAAGATTCGTCCGCGTTCTTGATGAAACCAAAGTCACTGACTGCTTCATCAAAACGTATATTCCAGCTCCTGGATGCCTGCTTCAATCCGTAGATTGACTTCTTTAGCTTGCATACCTTTTTAGCATTCTTTGGATCCTCAAAACCTTCAGGCTGTGTCATAAACACAGTTTCTGTTAAAACGCCGTTTAAGAAAGCAGTTTTGACATCCATCTGCCATATTTCGTAATCGTAATATGCAGCGATTGCTAACATTATTCGAATAGACTTTAGCATTGCAACTGGTGAAAAGGTTTCATCGTAATCCACACCGTGGACTTGCCTGTAACCTTTTGCAACCAATCTAGCTTTGAAAACTTCAAGTTTCCCATCCTTGTCCTTTTTCAGTTTGAAAACCCATTTGCTTCCAATGGCTTGATAGCCATCTGGCAAATCGACCAAATCCCATACTTGGTTTTCAGACATGGAGTCTAATTCAGATTGCATGGCTTCTTGCCACTGCTTGGAGCTAGGGCTCGTCATAGCTTGCTTGTAAGTCGCAGGTTCATCACTTTCAAGTAATAGAACGTCATAGCTCTCGTTCGTCAAAATACCTAAGTACCTTTCCGGTTGAGATCTATATCTTTGCGATCTACGCGGGGTAACATTTCTAGATTGACCATGATTCTCACCAGATTCTTCTAAAGATCTCTGAGTTTCATCCTGAATGTCATCTTGAGCATTCTCTAGAGTTTGTTGTTCGACTCGAATTTCTTCGAGGTCTACTTTTCTCCCACTTGTCATTTTGGAAATGTGATCCTTCTCCAAAAAGACACCATCTCGAGCAACAAACACTTTGTTCTCAGATGTATTGTAGAAGTAATACCCCTTTGTTTCCTTTGGATAGCCCACAAGGATACATTTGTCAGATTTTGGATGAAGTTTGTCTGAAATTAATCGTTTGACGTATACTTCACATCCCCAAATCTTAAGAAAAGACACATTTGGAGGCTTTCCAAACCATAATTCGTATGGAGTCTTTTCGACAGCTTTAGACGGAGCTCTATTTATAGTGAGTGCAGCTGTATTTAGTGCATGTCCCCAAAATTCTAATGGAAGTTCGGCCTGACCCATCATTGACCTGACCATGTCTAGCAAGGTTCTGTTCCTCCGTTCTGACACACCGTTCCATTGTGGTGTTCCAGGAGGAGTCAATTCTGATAGAATTCCACATTCTTTCAGATGGTCATCAAATTCATAGCTCAGATATTCACCGCCTCTATCAGACCGCAGTGCCTTAATCTTCTTGCCTAATTGATTCTCTACTTCACTCTGAAATTCCTTGAATTTGTCAAAGGATTCAGACTTATGCTTCATTAGGTAGACATAACCATACCTACTGAAGTCATCAGTGAAAGTGATAAAGTAGCTGAAACCACCTCTAGCATTTGTACTCATTGGTCCACATACATCTGTATGGATTAAACCCAATAGTTCATTTGCTCTTTCTCCAACTTTAGAGAAAGGTTGCTTTGTCATTTTGCCAAGTAAACATGATTCGCATTTACCATAATCCTCTAAGTCAAATGGTTCTAGAATTCCTTCTCTTTGAAGTCTTTCTAAGCGTTTCAAGTTTATATGGCCTAATCGACAATGCCACAGATAGGTGAGATCTGAATCATCCTTTTTGGCCTTTTTGGTATTTATGTTATATACTTGTTTGTCGTGATCTAATAAATAAAGTCCATTGACTAATCTAGCAGATCCATAAAACATCTCTTTAAAATAAAACGAACAACTATTGTCTTTTATTATAAAGGAAAATCCCTTAGCATCTAAGCAAGAAACTGAAATGATGTTTTTAGTAAGACTTGGAACATGGAAACATTCTTCCAGTTCCAAAACTAGCCCGGAGGGCAACGACAAATAGTAAGTTCCTACAGCTAATGCAGCAATCCGTGCTCCATTTCCCACTCGTAGGTCGACTTCACCCTTGCTTAACTTTCTACTTCTTCTTAGTCCCTGTGGATTGGAACATAAGTGTGAGCCACAACCTGTATCTAATACCCAAGAAGTTGAATTAGCAAGTATACAGTCTATAACGAAAATACCTGAAGATGGAACGACTGTTCCGTTCTTCTGATCTTCCTTTAGCTTCAAGCAATCTCTCTTCCAATGCCCCTTCTTCTTGCAGTAGAAGCATTCGGATTCAGAAGTGGGTTGACTGACCTTCCTCTTTGCAGATTTGGCGCCAGTTTGCTTAGTTGGGCTGGCCTTGTTGCCACCTTTCTTAGCATTCCTCTTCTTTCCAGATTTCTTGAACTTGCCCCCACGCACCATAAGCACATCCTGCTTATCACTTTTGAGCGTCTTTTCAGCGGTCTTCAGCATACCGTGAAGCTCAGTGAGCGTTTTGTCCAGACTATTCATACTGTAGTTCAGTTTGAACTGATCATACCCGCTATGAAGAGAATGGAGGATGGTGTCTATAGCCATTTCCTGAGAAAATTGCTGATCCAGCCGACTCATATTCTCAATGAGTCCAATCATTTTGAGAACATGTGGACTTACGGGCTCGCCTTTCTTAAGCTTGGTCTCAAGAATTTGCCTATGAGTCTCGAATCTTTCGACTCGAGCCAGATCTTGGAACATGTTCTTCAACTCACTGATGATTGTGAAAGCATCTGAGTTGATGAACGTTTTCTGCAGATCCGCACTCATGGTGGCGAGCATTAGACATTTCACATCCTTGTTGGCATCAATCCAACGATTGAGGGCAGCCTGAGTGACCCCGTCGCCAGGAGCTTCGGGCATCGCCTCATCTAGGACATACTCCTTTTCTTCCTGCATAAGAACTATTTGCAAGTTCCTTTGCCAGTCAAGGAAGTTTTTCCCGTTCAACTTCTCCTTTTCGAGAATTGATCGAATGTTGAATGAATTGTTGTTTGCCATATTAAAAACTACAATTGAAAAGAATAAACAAATAAATAACCATTCACAGTTTCTCTTAATAAACTTAAATTCTAGCATACATGCATAATTCAATGTTTATTAAGCATTTTATTCAAGTTATGTGTTCCGGCAGGTGTGAATAAAATGATTCCAAGATCCTAAAATCATTGAAGAACTAAGCACAGTTTGTCGACTTAATCCTAGAACATCTTAGGTAAGCAAAAGCCTTTTGCTAATAGTCTAGAAACTATTCTTGGTTGATAGGTACGTCTAAGAACTTTATTAGGTAAACCTATCGAATTTGCCACGACATAAAAGGACTCCTTACTTATATCGTTGAGTTTCACCAAAACTAACATGTACTCACAATTATTTGTGTACCTTGCCCCTTTAGGACCAATAAGTAACACCTCGCTGAGCGAAAACTATTACTAGATTGATGTAAAGGATATCCAAGCAAGTGTATATTTTGGCATGGCACCTTTTAACTCAATTTTTAAGTTTGGAACTTAAGGCTCTTACTATGATGGTTAGATTTTAAGTGAACTAAAATCCTTAATCATGCAACATAATCAAGCTTATGATCTCATGCATTTTAAGACATATTTAAAACAATAAATAACTTAAAACATGCATAAGATATTTGTGATCTAGTATGGCCCGACTTCATCTTGAAGCTTTGACTTCAAAGTCCGTCTTGAAAATCTCCGTGGGAGGCACCATTTTCTTCAAATAGGATAAGCTATAACTAATTACAACTATTTGATGGTTCGCAGACCATATTTGAATTGAAAAATAACTTTGGTACTTTAGACCAATTACATTCAAATTAATGGTACGCAGACCATATTTTCTATCCTATTTGGGCCATACTAGTCACTTCATAACCTGCAAAACAGTACATATACAATATATACCATTCACCCATTCATTATCATGAATGGCCCACATAGCTGGTTAGTAAAACACATTATGCATCACGTAAACATTTGCAGCAATTAATCAAGGGCACCAATAATCTACCAATTATTCAGTCCTTATTAATTCTAATCGAGTTGTTTTAACCTTAAGGATTTGTAGACCTAATCAAGAGTTTATGACTAAAAAGCGCTCCCACTCAAACCAATAAATTCATATGCTTTACTAATTTTAAACATAAAATTGTATTTCTAGTCTAACCGGAAACATACAAATTTAATTAAAATTTAAAGCTCATATAAATTTATAATTGAATCCAAAAAGTTTAATTTAATTTCAGTCGCATTTAAGTTAATTCATGATTTTAATTTTAGTAAAATAATTAGAATAAATAACATTTATTATAATTATAATATTCAAAATTAAAATCCAAGAAAATAATTCAAATTATTAATTTTAAAATTAATTAAAATTACGTGAACTGAAATTTTCAAATTAAACATTCAAAACGATCTAATCGTAACGCAAAACACCCTACGCGTTGCACGCCCATGGGTCGTACGCACACAGCCATTGCTGGCCATGTGCGCGCAGCCCATGCGCTCGTCGCATAGCTGCTGCTGTCCTATCGCAAGCCTCCGCACAGCGCCCCATCGCACGCGAGCTATCGCTCGCAGTGCGCGCGCGCGAGATCGCTCGCTGGGCGCGCGACATCGCTCGCTGGGCGCGCTGGCTCGCTCGCTGGGGCGCGACATCGCTCGCTGGGCGGGCGACATCGCGCGCTGTGCGCGCGAGCCATCGCTCGCTGGGGCGCGACATCGCTCGCTGGGCGAGCGACATCGCGCGCTGCGCGCGCGAGTAGTGCTGGGCGCAGCGCTCGTGGCACGCGAGCTTGCGCTCGCTGCGCGCGAGGCTGCGCGCACTTGTGCGAGGCAGCGCGCGTTGTGGCGCAGCTCGCTTGCTGCCCACACGCGACTGCCTTGGCTCGCCCTTCGCCCATGCCCATTCGTTCATTGCTCGTGGCACACGACACAAGGCAGGGCTGCTGCCTTGTGCTCGTGCACTACGCCCTTGCTCATTGCAATCGTGCCGCACGGGCGACGAGCTCCCTTGCTCGTCGTCGCATGCCCGCATTATACAACACCCCTTAAGGGTAACACGAAGCGTCCATTGCTTCGTGCGTGCAAGTTATTTGAACGAATCGCATAAAAATTTAAAATTTATATTTAAAATTAATGACAAATTAATAAATATTATTAATTTCATAATTTTAGGGCGAAAAAATCGAAAATTTATTATCCAATTGATTTCCGATTGATATGGATTCAAGTCTAGGTCATAAAAATTTAAAATTTATCGTAAATTTACAATTTTTATGGTGGTTTTTAATCATAGGTTTCTAATTAAATTACAATTAATTATGAAAATCAAATTAATTCTAAATTATTCTAATTTTCAACAAATTAATCATAATTACAAATTAGATTGCATAATTAACAAGACTAGGCATTCAAACTTGTTAAACATATGCAGTAGGTCAATCAAAAATTCAAGATTTATCAACAAGAATCGCAAACATTTAATTTAACATCTTAAATTTACGAAATTTTGCATTCGAAAAACTAAAACCTTCGAAAAGTCATAGTTAGGCTTCGAATTTGAGAATTCTGGGTTCGGCAGAAAAATACTATTTTTGTCAAAATTTTAGAATGCCTTTTACATGCGGAATTGACACAAAAATCACTCAATTCGGATGAGTAATGAAGAAACTGCCGAAAAACTGCGTACATATAATTAAATAAACGCAATTTGCAATTAATTAACAATTACGAAAATTAATCACCCCTTTTAATTCTTGCAAATTTGTAATATTTAACCATGTTCATGCAATTTAGATTATGAAAATAATAAGGGGCTCGTGATACCACTGTTAGGTTATGATACATATGACACTACATAGATCATGCGGAAACAACCATTAACCCAGGACAACATATTATTTACACATAATCATATAGCATAATTTAGATGCATACTCTTTGTTGCGTGCCATCCCTAGCTGCGCCCGAACCGAACAAGAACAAGTCTTTTAGGACTCCAAGTGTCGTCCCTCCGTAGATAGTCCACAGCACGTCCGGATCCGCCTTAAGATTGACCAACTAGAATCGCCCTTAAGGTACTAGAAAATTTCGGCACTTTATGAGCAAGATGTGTGTTTTAATTTTCTCTCAAAAACTTACTTTTGAATACTTTGAAACTTATGTATAAATTATGACCCCTAGGCCTTTATTTATAGAGTTATGGAAAAGGAATCGTAATCCTAGTAGGATACGAATTAATTGGAATTAGAATCCTACATGAATTCTATTTAATTAATTTATCCAATTAGGAATAGAAATTTAATCATACACTGACTCTTGTAGATTCAGGAATCACGCATGAGCACAAACTCACACACACACGGCAGCCACAAGGGCTGCCCATGCGCGTGCGAGCAGCAGCCCGCGTAGCACGGCCCACGCAGCCGTGGCCCTTGGCGCGCGCTGGGCCTGCCTTGCGGTAGGCCTGGGCGCTGCCTTGGCTGGGCTTGTGGCGCGCATGCTTGCTGGGCGATTGGCCCCGGCTTCGTGCTGGGCCTTCGTCCGGCAAGCCTCGTCCGATGCTAATTCGTACGATACGCTTCCGATTAAATTTCCATTTCTGGAATCTATTTCCGATACGAACAATATTTAATATTTCCGATTCCGGAATTAATTTCCGTTTCGAACAAATATTTAATATTTCCGTTTCCGGAATTATTTTCCGATTCCGGTAATATTTCCGATTCTGACAATATTTCCGTTTCCGGTAATATTTCCGATTCTGGTAATATTTCCATTTCCAATAATATTTTCCGATACGTACCATGTTTCCGTTTCCGGCAACATCTACGACTTGGATAATATTCATATTTCCGATACGATCCATATTTCCGTTTCCGGCAATATCATCGTTTCCGGAGTATTCATTTCTTGCCTGTGACGATCTTAGCTCCCACTGAAACCAAGATCCGTCGGTTCCGAATATTCATAGATGGAGTATTTAATGCTATTAAATACTTGATCCGTTTACGTACTATTTGTGTGACCCTACGGGTTCAGTCAAGAGTAAGCTGTGGATTAATATCATTAATTCCACTTGAACTGAAGCGGCCTCTAGCTAGGCATTCAGCTCACTTGATCTCACTGAATTATTAACTTGTTAATTAATACTGAACCGCATTTATTAGACTTAACATAGAATGCATACTTGGACCAAGGGCATTATTTCCTTCAGTTGTTACACTTACCTGTGCTCAAAGTTTTAGGTGATAAGTGGTTGTTTGGTTATCAATTGTTATTTTATTGAAAAAGTAGATGTGATAGGAGTTAGTGGTGTATTTTTTTTAATTGAATGATAGAGGGTGTGGGGGAAAAAATTAGTGGGAAGAGAGAGACAATATAATAATTGTTAGGTCATTCGTAATTTAGAAGTGTAACAACTAATCTGGGACGGACGAAAAAGGAAAGTGTAACAACTAATCTGGGACGGAGGGAGTAATAAATATGAATTCTAGTTTTTGATTTTCGTAAAAAATCAATTGTGATTGTAGTTGTACAAACATCCAATAATTTTAGTGCCCGATTTTTTCGCTTTACCGGCCAATTACTTCTAATCTACGGAGTACAATGAAACAGTGGTGGCTGAGGAGTAGTGTTGATGGCGGGGGTGGTGCCGACAGTGAGGCTGATTATGAAAGGGGTGGGAGAATGGAGTGAGAGTGAGTGAGTGTGTGTGTGTGAGAGAGAGAAAGAGAGGGGGGGCGGGGGGTGGACAAAAGAGTAATTTTATTTTGAAAAAGGGGGGCGACGAAATAATAACATCCTTTTTCTTTTTTTTAGGTATGTAAAACAAAAATTTATAAAGTAGTTTTCTTTATTATTGCATGTTGTACACTATAAAGCATTGGAACGATCTATCTATACTAATATATTAAAAGAGTATATACAATGCCATGTGGCGTCCTCTTCTTTCATTTCGACACATGTCATTACATGTCATTCACATATTATTCAAAAGGCAAATTTGTTAAAAATGACCTTTTATAACCCAAATTTTGCGAGAAAGGACCTTATATAATTTTTTTTGTGAAATCACACCTTAATGTAAATTTTTTCGCGAGAAAAGACCTTATATAATTTTTTTTTGTGAAATCACACCTTAATGTAATTTTTTTTTTTTTTTGCAAAAGACAACCAAAAGTAAAATTCCGGCATTGACTGAGCTTTTTCGGCAATTGACTTGCACGTGAGAAGCACGTGTGACTTTATTTTGCTAATCATACTCAATTTTCCTCCAAAATTCTAAGTTTTAAAACCTAAAGTTGGAAAAAAAATCGAAATAAAATCAAGTTTGAAAATTCAAGACTCAGGAAAATCAATGTCTTTAGCCAACGTAAGCCACACGTGCTGCTCACGTGCAAGTCAATGGCCGGAAAAGCTCAGTCAATGCCTGAAACTTCCCTTAGGTCCTTTCTCGCAAAAAAATTACTTTAAGGTGTGTTTTCACAAAAAAAATTATATAAGGTCCTTTCTCGCAAAATTTGAGTTATAAAAGGTCCTTTTTGGCAAATTTGCCTATTCAAAAATTAGAAATACAAGAATTGCAACTCATGACTTTATGATTCGAATACTAATAATTTATCCACTTGGCTATGCAACGTTATGTGTTATCTTTTGCAAACGAAATATAATAAAGTGATGATAAAAGAATGTAATTTTTTTTTTAATAAAAATGGTAGTTAATTATTATTTAATTTTTTTTTTTTTGCAGAAAGGAATAGTTACAATTATCCAAGTAATGACTCGGCCACTCAGGGCATGCATAGCTCGAGCCCGGAATGTAGTTAATATATTCAAAAGTGTTTGATGTTTCTAAAAAATTAAGTATGCATATCATATGAAACTCCCTCGGACCATGTGCATCCCTAACCTCCAGTTAGGTGAAAAATAATTTCCCTATCATCCTTCTCCTTCTTCCATCTCATTTTCCACTAACTTGACATATCTCTTACTTACATCTTTCCTTTTTCTTCTACAATTTTGACTCAATGTCGTTAATTTTTCTTACCTACTTTTTTACTTTTACATATACAGATATACTACACTTCAAATTTACCTTCCAACACAATTATTAATTTAAAAAACTGATAAATATAAAGTTAAATTAACATAAATAAAAATAAAAATAAAAATGTAAAATGTAAAATTATGAAAATATAAAATTAAAAAAATAAAAATAAATCAAAAGTATGCGTGCTGCTATAAAAATGTAAAATTATGAAAATGTAAATTTAAAAAAATAATAATAATAAAATCAAAAGTTTGCATGCTAGAGCTGTCAAAAACTGACCCGACCTGAAAATCCGACCTGAACCGACCGAACCCGTAACCGACCATGACCCGAAATTACGGTAAAATAGGTAACCCGAAACCCGACCTGTACCCGACCCGAAAAAACCGATAACCGATTTTAACCCGATTTTGTAACACCCGAACCCGACACCCGACCCGAAAATGACCGATAACCGAACTGACCCGACCGAACAATGACCCGAACCCGATTCGATACCCGACCCGATGTCAACCCAAAACCGATTGTAACTCGATGAAACCTGCTATTGACCCGACTTGTGACAACCCGCTACCCGATTTACCCGAGTTATCAATGACACGACCAAATATTAACTACATTGATAAATCTATTTTAATTATTTATTGCTAGATATTGAAAAATTTAACTCTAAAATAAGTTAAACAAAATTTTTTAGAATATAAAATAATTAAAATGTATAGGTTAATTATCACACCCGAGTTTGACCCGTCCTTGAGAGTGACCCGATCTGAATTCTATTTGATCTGATTATTATCCGATCCAAACTAAGACACGAACCTGAAAATAACTGTGTTGCAAACCGACTTAAACCCGACTCGATAAGACCCGAACCCGAAATTATCTGCTACAAACCGACTTAAACCCGACCCGATAAGACCTGAACCCGAAATCAAACCTGACCGAAATGTAACCCGACCGGAACCCGACCTGAACCCGGGATAGGAAAAAACCAGATATGACCTGACCTGAAATCGACCCGACCGAACCCGAACTCAACCCGAATGAAATATTGACCCGACACGACCCGACCTGATCATGACCCGAGACCCGAGATGACCCGACCCAAACCCGACCCGATGACCTGTTTTGACAGCTCTAGCTACTAGCAACAACGTCATGGAAAATTGGAAACTTAACAAACGCAAGTGTGCTTGCAAGTTGCTGATTAAATTTGCCCACGCGAATCAGATTTACTAAAATTTATTAACTTGACTTGGGGTCATATATCCGATCCGGGTTAAGTTAATAAAATTTTGACACTTGCACACTGTTAACATTGTAGTCATTTTATTTTGTCAATAATCACTTGACCCAAGCTAAATGCCAAAGTTGTACATGCGCTCATGTACTACCAATTTCTCACTTCATTCATTAAACACGTTAAATTGCACTTAAAAGTTACTGGTTATATTGAATATTTTTAGGGGGTTACTAAACCCCGCCCCACTATTACTTACCCGCCCTATTAAATGTCCTAACTACCCCTCCTAATATTTACCCCTTCATATTTTTACCTTTCACCTTACTTTTATTCACCATCTTACCTCCAACCTTACAACTCACCTTCAACCTTACAACCCACTTTCAACCTTCCAACATTCCGGCAACCACCACTCTGGCCGGACCTCTGGCCGAAATTCCGGCGACCGAAGTCCGGCGGCTTCCACCACTCCGGCAAGCACTTTTTCAGGCGACGCAAATCTCCGGAATAAAAAAGCGTCAAAATTCTTACATGTACGACTCATCCCAGGGAACATCCACGTCATCCCAAGAGATAATTATTTTTTTTGTCCATTAAAACTTACAGAGACTTCTTCATTTTAAGCTTCCACCATGGTAGAGACTTCTGCAGTTTAAGCTCGTACCATGGTACGAGCCGAGCTCAAACTGCAGAAGTCTCTACCATGGTGGAAGCTTAAAATGAAGAAGCCTGCATATTAATTCGATTTTAATTATTGTTGAATTTGAAATAATTATTCCGAAAAATATTAGTTAAACTTTTTCGTTTTGAGCTCGGATCATGGTGGAGACTTGTGTTGTTTGAGCTTCTAGCATGGTGGAAGAATAAAACGAATAAGTCTACACCATGGTGGAAGCTTAAAACGTAGAAGCCTCCATGCTAAAAAAAAATGTAATTCTATTTTTTTTTATTTAATTAGTGATATTAAATACGAAATAGTTTTGGTAATTAAGTGTTGAATTAAAATAGTTCGGAAATAAATTAGTTAGACTTTTTCGTTTTAAGTTCGTACCATGGCGGAGACTTCTATTATTTAAGCTTCTACTATGGTGGAAGCTTAAAACAAAAAAGTCTCTACCAAGGGAGACCTTCTTCATTTTGAGCTTCCGCCATGGTGGAGACTTCTGCCGTTTGAGCTCCTACCATGATAGGAGCTTAAACTGTAGAAGTTTCTACCATGGTGGAAGCTCAAACTGAAGAAGCCTCTGTAAGTTTTACCAGACAAAAAAAAAATTATCTCTTGGGATGACGTGGATGTTCCCCCGGATGACTCGTACATGTAATAAATTTGACGCATTTTTTCGTCGGAGATTTGCGTCGCCGGAAATTTCCCTCGCAGGAGTGGTGGATGCCCGAAATTTGGGTTTCCGGAGGTCTGTCGGAGGTATTTCCGGAGGTCTGCCGGAGGTATGGCCGGGGGTTCTGGCCGGAGTGGCGGTCGGCGGAATGTTGGAAGGTTGAAGGTGGGTGGTAATGCTGAAGGTAAGATGGTGGGTAAAAGTAAGGTGAAAGGTAAAACATGAAGGGGTAATTATAAGGAGGGGTAATTGTGACATTTAATAGGGCGGGGTTTAGCGCTCCACTATTTTTAATATAGTAAAAGCCTTAATCACATAAGGATACATCTGAATTCCCCAAGTATAGTGCACTACTACAAAAATGGGCAAAGAGACCCCTTAGAAAAGACCTCATGTTCGACATAACGGGTCTCTTCAATATAAGAGATCCATTATTATAGATAACGACTCTCTTATTGCGCCAAATAGCCCATTTAAAATGAGAGGGAAAAAATAAGAGACCCGTTATCTTATTTAACGGGTCTCTAGTGCATAAATAAAATTATTTAATTAATATAATAAAAGAAACAAGAGACCTAGTACAGTAGTTAACGGCTCTCTACATTTCAAAGACCCACCACTCCCGTAAAATAATGTTTAAAAAAAAATTTAAAATTGCAAAAGACCTGTCATTTAAAACAACAGGTCTCTACTTTCTTCATGGCGCCAAACTTTTCGCCAAACTTTCGCCCAACTTTCACCCTAGTTATTTGCCTCTTCTTCTTCCCTGGACATACGAACAAGTAGGGCAACGAAACACACAAACCGAAATCACCACCACCGGCGAATCTATATACAACCGGAGAAATACGTGACGGTTGGCGACTTCAACCACCACCGGCGACCTCAACACAATCTCAAGCAATCTACGAATTCAGGTTTTTGTTCTCATCTCTCTTTAATTTTTTTTTTCGAATTTCTGAATTACGTGTGTGAATTTTGAATTCAATTTATAATTTCTTCTACAAGTTAGGTTCTGTTTCCTGAAATTTTCAGTTTCAATTTCATCGTTCTGTTTTTGCCCTGAATTTCTGAAATTTTATTGGTTTTCCAGTTCATGTTGAAAGTGTTTCGCCATGGTTGGTTGAATATTGTTTTTGTAGAGTTTCTTGGCATGAGTGACACACTGAATTGATCTTTGGTATTCATGGTGTGCGCCCAGTACAGAGTCTACAGACTCAATTTTTATTTAGGTTTTCTTATTTTGTAGTTTAAGTGTCAAGGCACACCTTCTGACCTTCTATCTTTGGTGTTCATGTTTCTATTTAAGTGTCAAGTTTTCTTATTTCTGAGTATCAAGTATCGAACCAGGGAACACAGTCCAATAGTCTGAGACGAATGTCGAGTCCAATAATCTTGGAACGTAGAACATGATATCTTTAGGTTTTGGTTGCTTTCTTCTATCTGGTTGGTTTAGAGTGCTGCTGTATCTTTTTCTACTAATGATGAAATAATTTAACCATCTTTGAGGAATTAAAGAAAATCACAGATTAAAACATTTTTGTATGGATAGGGATAGATGTGCAAGTAGGAGTACACATTACCCTGTACACCTGGCAGAGTGTTGAATGGGGTGACATCTTTCTTTTTCTCCATTTTTGTCATTCGAAACTGTATGTGCTTGGAAATTCACTCTCATATTCCTTCTGTTGGCTTCCCTGGGTACCTTACTGTAAGTTGTCTAGTCTAGTCTGCTAAAAAATTAGAACCTGTTTTCCTTCCTTTTTTAAAATCTGATTGTTTTTGCATAAAACTAACCAACTGACTTTGATTTTCTGTAGGTTGATGGCCAGAAAGAAAAAGCAAGTAGGTCATGATGATGCAAGATTGGATCCTGAAAATTCTGAGAAAACGAGACGTGAGGATGAAAGGGGTCGTACTGTACTCAATCTGGTGGGAAAAGCTATAAGTGCTGGCACCAAACTCCGTTTAGAATGGCATCCAGTTAAAAGAATTCCTATTGGACATCACCGGTCTCATTTTTCCACCTACATTGGTGTAGTTGTGCGTGAAAGAGTAAACATCACCTATAAGGAGTGGTCTCACCTTCCAAAAGGACTCCTAGATGAATTGTATGATTCTATCACGGTAAGCAAACATACTAATCTTTTATCTTTTAGGAAAAATAATGCATAGAGCTCATTTATCGCTGGTGTGCCTGTCTTCCTTCTTTTCTTTTCTCTTTTTATTTTTCATTTGTCTTCTTTAAGCTGCTGCGTAGTCTGATGTTGTGGCAGTGACTTCTGGTTAGTCTGATGTTGTGGCAGTGGCTTCTGGTGGTCAGTACTGATTGTTGTGCAGGGTGTTTTTGGCATTGTGATATATTTCTGTTGCTTTATTTTCTGTTGAAGTTTATGTGTTGTTTATGTGCTGCATGTTCATTTGTTTGCTGCTGCTGTATTGCTGCCCCAATTCAGATGTTAAACATATATAACTTATGATTTTGTGTCAATGTAGAGGGGTTTTTATGTCATTGAGAATCGCAAACGTTGGATTCTTTCAAAAGCTGCAAAGCAATGGAAAGCTTTCAAGACTAGATTAAGACTTCAATGGATGTATTTAGAAGATGGAACAATAAGACAACAACCACCATGGAAATATTCTTGGATAGTTAAAGCTGATTGGGATAAGTTCGTGGATTACTGCACTTCTGAGGAGTTCAAGGTAGTATAATCTCTTAGAAGCGACATAATAAATGTTTAAATTATGTTGAAATTAATAGGCAGTTTACTTATGTTGCAATTTTTCATTTGTACTAACTTTATTGGTCAAAAAATTTGTAGTTATTGAGTGAAAAGAATCGTGAGAGGGCAAAGAAGAAGACCTCAAAATATAGAGGAGGTCGACTTGGGTATCAACATTTTGAAGAACAGATAGTAAGATTTACTTATATTGTATATATTATTAAGGAATATAGTGTGTGATGTTCAAATTTCTCACTAGATACTAACAACATAAATCTAAATTGATTTTCTGCAATATTAGGAACAAGATCTTGAAAAGCGGGGAGTCCATGTGTCACACGTGCCTCGACATTTGACTTGGATTAAAGCTCATTCTCGTCTCAAAAATGGAGCTGTAACTTTCGAAAATCCCACCGATCAAGAAATTTATGAATCAATAGTAAGATATTTACACAAGACTCTTCAAAAAACCTGCTTATTTTTCATTCAACTCCTGTGAATAAGTACCGCATCAATTCTCAAATTGCAGATGGCATTGGAGGCTCAAGTTCAAAGAGGTGAAATAGTTGCTAATGGTCGAGATGATATCTTAGCAAGAGCATTGAATAAGCGGGAACATGGTGGTTCAGTGAGGGCCGTTGGATCAGGCATCACAAACAAAGAGTACTTTGGGTTTAACAAACCAACTGCACCTAGTCAATTGCATACTGAAATGAACAAGATGAGGTCAGAGATGGGAGTTATGCAAAATAATCAAAATATGTTTATGTCTTTCATGATGTCATGCTTAACCCAGGAGCAATTGAGGTCGTTCGTGGCCACTTGTGGTCAATTTGGTAGTTTTGGTGGGCATAATGGTCAGTTTGGTGGTTTAGGTGGGCAGGCGGGTCAGCTTGGTGGTTTAGGTGGGCAGGCAGGTCAGTTTGGTGGTTTAGGTGGACAGGCAGGTCAGTTTGGTGGTTTTGTTGGACAGGCTGGTGGTGTAGGTGGGCAGGCGAGTCAGTTTGGTGGTTTTGTTGGACAGGCTGGTGGTTTTGGTGGGCAAGCTCAGGTTAGTACAGGTGGCAAAGGGTCTGGCCAGGCTGTTTCTGGTGGTGTTCGCAATGGGTCTGATGGTGTTTATGGCGATGGGTCTGGTGGTTTTGGTGTCAATGGGTCTGGTGTTCGTGGTGGGAATATGATAACTACTACCCTGTTAAACAACTCAATTGATCATGGATTGCTCAATATTCCATTTACACAACTGCTAACCGAAGGTATTGGAGAACAAGGCAACGAAGGTCATCAGTATACCCATATTTCTTCAGAGGCTCGATCTCAGCATGATGCGTACATTGCATATGGTTCTGAAACAGAAGCTCAGAAAACGAGAAATCCTTCTGTGCATCAAGAGCATCAGGTTCAAACTGAGGTCGAGGTGTACCATGTTTCTTTGCCTCACGCAGACCCTACTAATCAACATGAGGGTGTAACAAGCCATGCACAGCAGAGTAATCATTTGGATATCACAAGTAAACATACTTTTCCTGAGGTATTTAGCATTTAATATTTTATTCCGTCAAAGTGATATCCTTCAATATGTATTTGTATAGTATACGCTCACGAAATTTGATTATGTTCCATAACTTGTATTCATAGGGCTGGAGTGATTGTTGTTTGGCTATTGAAGGCGGCGACGAAGGGCTTGTAATAGTTGCTAATGGACAGGTCTACGTACAAAAGACAACAGAAGTGATCAATAATCATGGACTATCAACGCCACCTGGTCACTATCGAGTCAGTATCACAGAAGATATTGTGCCTCATGCTAGCTTGCCATGTCCAAACGACGAATTACAGTATGTCTGTGAAGCTAAGAACAGTTATACATCTTGGCCAATTCACTTGATTCTTCCAAAAAAGGTATTATCATTAAAATTTGATTTTTAATAATGTGCTTATAATTGATTTGAACTGTTGGGAATTTTTTCGGAGAATTCGGATTAGATTATCTAGATATGCTACTGTTGGGATTAGATTATAATTGATATGAACTGTTGGGATTTTATGCTGTTCTGCCTTGTAAAATCTGTGTTCTTGTGAAATCAAGTTTGAGTTTCTGATGTGCTTTGTGGAATCAGACCATTGCTCATGGATTCAGTTTCAAGTTTCAACAGTGTCTGCTTTTTTAATTTTTTATTTATTCAGTTTCATTGCTCATATTCTTTCCTGCAACATTGAATCATGGCATGGCATGGAAACATTCTTTCCTACAACATTGAATCATGTGTGAAGATTGAAATGTTGAATACGTTAGTTTAAAAGTGAAGTTCTAGTGACGGTAGTTTGACCTGATACCATATGCATTACATATAGAGTAACTCTTTTGGTATCTTAAAATGGAAGTGCACGACTAGTTACTAGCTTTCCACCATACACCTAAAGATTCTGTCCCCATCCTTTGAAAAAAAAAGCTTTAGGCATTTATAGTAAGAGATTTTTGTAGATAAAAGGAAAAAGAAGAGAATTTGGGGTAAGACTTGATAGTTGATAGTAATTCGATGCGATTAAATCATTGAATGGGGAAACAACTTCCCATTTCAATCACCACAATGCTTCTTTCATAAGGAAGTTCAAACTAAACCTTTAAACTATTTTAATTAAAATAAATATAGATCAGAACGGTCATTTACCCACTTCCAAGTGCCTTGCACCAATATACTCCTAAGAGCTTCCTTTCCATTTCAGCAGACCAAGATATTCTGACTGCTACTTGAGGAGCACCATCACGGTTCCTCTACCATCACCAACAGAAATCCAATCCTCAAACTCAGACAGATTTCTGGAAAACAAATCCATGCAAATTACTGGGACCTCCTCAGTGATTCTGATAAGTTCAGTCCATTGCACAGTTCCACTCTCAGATAATTTAGCATGGTACAAGTAACCATGGTTTGTTGCAACATAGATCATATCCTTGCGGGCGAATTTCAAACAGCGTACATATTCACTCTTGCTGCACCAGAAAGAATAAAAATTCAAGAATACATTGAACAGTTCTAAATGAATGAGAAAGTAACAAGAATGAATGGCAGTTTTCGGTCATTTTTTATAACTAAATCCAGCTACTAATTAGTAATTATCTCAGTTTTGGAGCAAGTCTTCTAAGTTGGTCTGGAACTGACAAGGGAGGAGGGGAGGATACAACCCCAAAAAAGTTTTTTTAAAAAAAGTAAAGTGAACTCTGCCTCTCTTCCCTCGCCCTGATCTACCGCCATTACAGTGCTACCCAAAATTCTCCTCTTCTTAGTTGGTAAGGAGTCTTAGTGAAACATGATTCGCTAAGAAAAAAGAGTTAAAAGATAACTTGGTTACTTGGTTTCAGATATCTTAATTAGTCATCTAGGTTTTTTATTCAGAAGAGTTTTAATATTGCAGCCAACCTCTAATCCGATTCTCCATGGTATAAACTCATCTCATAAACTTATCTTAGTTTGGAAAATGACTGAACTGCATATATAGCAGTACAGATTTGACAAAACCAGTACACAACACTGAAAAAATTGAACTCATTTCTACCAACAGTTACCTCTGATCTGTATTTTGTAAATTCTCGGATTATTTTGAAATTTTGTAAATTCTTGGATTATCATTTGATGTATGTTGTTCATATGAAAAAGGCCAACGCGCACCCGGAAAATGAGGTGACCACTCCGTCCCCACGATCGACATCATCCCAAGGATGAACTACTCACAAGTATGTTATCACTGCCGATGATCTTGAAAAGGTATCTACTAGATGGTTGCAAATTTTGAAAGATCAAGCTATGGGAATGAGAAAGAAAGGTGAAACCATCTCCTTCAGTATCCCAAAAGGTGTATTTTTTAATGAACAACCGTTAGATGTTTTGCTTGACTATGAGGACATGCTTGATTGGTGTTTCCAAAAATCGATTGGAGCAGCCCACTTGAATATTTTCATGAAGTAAGTACTTGTCCTTTTTTAATTCTCTAATTAACATTTAGAGTTTCTTTGTTCATTAACTTGTTTCATGTCCTACTTTTGATGGGATAAGGAACTTGAAAGAAAGATGACAAGACGAAGGAATTTCGGGTATGTATGGATTTTGCGATAGTAATGTTCTATCTCCGTTGAATCCAACAGTGGAAGAGGCAGATCGGTGTGAATATTTAGTTCGTGCCTTTGGGTGCAACAAGGGAAAGAATCGTAATCAACTATTCTTTGCACCTTATAATGAGAAGTAGGTGCAATGCGTATTTTCTAATTTTATTTTCTTTTGATTCTGAAGATAGTTAAAGTTGTCTTTATTCTATTAATATGCTATTATTTTCTCTTATAATTTGTGTATATAGTCAGAACTGGATGTTAGCAGCCATTAGCCCTTGGAATGCTGTAGTGTATTGGTTGGATCTGGCTGGAGCAGGAAAGGAGATCCCTGAGTTCATTAAAAGAGACATCAATGAGTATGTGTTAACCATACTTGTCAATTTTCCTTGTCAATTTTCCATAGCCTCCTGTTTCTTCATAATGGATATCCATTAATATCGAAAAAGAAGCTCATTGAGCTATCATTTTTTTTACGCAGGGGAATTAGAAGATTTAGCATTCTCTATCGAAAGGATATTAAGAAAGTAAAAAGGAATCCAAAAATTGGGTGGATGCAACCAGAGGTATTTCATCTGTGTTCTCTATAATACTATGATGTAGTACATTAATACAATAACTTAACTTACCTGATGTATTACTGTATTTCTTTTATTCCTTATATTGTAGTGTCCTCGTCAACCTCAAAACAGCAATGACTCCGGATACTATGTGTGCCGTTATATGATCGAGATTTTAGAAAAAAGAGTTCTATGGGTGCCTGACCAGGTATCATTTCCTATCATTGCTATTACCTGTGAGTTTGAAGTAAAAATGACTAACAGCTCTAAACTAGCTTTAGACTGCTATAGTAGCAAGCATACAAGATAGCATTATGGCGAAAACAACATCTAAAATCACCTGTCCTTAATTATTCGGATTCCCATACCTTGATTTGCTGCTAAGCCTGCTGTGTCCAGTCTGATTACCTGAAGGAACAATAATTAGATCATGCAGGTACAAAACAATGCAGAGTTCAGGAAATTTTAATGTATCCCAAACTCACCAACTTAGTATGCGTAAAAGGGAACTTCAGATTAGTAACCCTTCTTTTTTCCCCTTAATCTGTCATATTAGTAACCTCCTCTGTGCATTCTATATCAGCCCTAAGGAAAGACAGATGAAATACCTCTCAAATTCAGAAAATTTTTACACATTTATTCTCAGATGCCTAAATCTAAATCTATCCTTTATTTTATCTGGAAATTTACTTACTCCGTACTAGATGGCTATCCGTACAAAGTTACAAATAGATATAAAGGTAAAACCGTTCTCTGTTGCTTCAATTTCCAATCACAGTTAGCTTTTACAGAGCTGTAAATAATAGGATACCAGAGAAAAGAAGAGAACTAGAAATGTGCTGGGATCAATTAGGTTGAGAACTCTGATTACAGAGCGGACAAGCAAAAGAGATCAGACAAAACGCAGATTAACAGTTGATTAATAGTGTCAATGATTGAGGGTTTTGAAACTCAAGCGCGCATTGACTAATACTGTATAGAAGTGGTTTATTACAAAACAAACTTCTGAGATTAATATCAAACGCAAAATCATTATCCGATTGACATATACGTATCTAATCAAACCCAAAAAAGCGAAAGATGTATGATTAAGGACCTTAGATACTTTTTTCTTATATATAGTCAGGAGCAGTCCTGATAAACATTTCCTGGTCTAAGCTCGAGCAAGAGCCTAGCATTCGAGCAAAAAAATTTGCTGTGAACATCTTGCAGTCTGCAAACTCTGTCCTGGCTGGTAAAGTCAGTTAGTTAGTTAGTTTCATAGATCATTTCAGTACAGCTGGTAAAGTCAGTTAGTTAGTTATTTCATACTCCCTCCGTCCCGGAATACTCGACCCGGTTTGACCGGCACAGAGTTTAAGGGACTTAGATTGACTTATTTAATTTAATAGGTAGTAGTTGATAGTGGGGTATTATTTTAATGTAGTTAGTGGGAGGTGGGTTAAGAGGTGGGGTTGGGGGAGAGTAGGGGTTGAATTTTTAATTATTTTTTGTATGGAGTAGGGGGTAGGTGGGTTAATAAGGGTGGAGTGAGAAATAATATAATATTGTTAGAATATTTCCATTTTTAGAAACAGGTCAAGTATTAAGGGACGGCCCGATAAGGAAAACAGGTCAAGTATTCCGGGACGGAGGGAGTAGATCATTTCAGTACATCTGGTGTTTTTGCTTTGAGGTAAGATGTTTTGTCTGTCCAGATTTGGGCAAGTCACTGTTTGTTGTCTTTCCATTTTTACTCTCTATTCTGGGAACATCACTAAAGTGTGTTGTGGGATGCCCCAGGTTAAAATTTTGGTAGGAGTTTAGAGACGAATTTAAATTATACTCTTTAATCGTATTTTTTGAAGGATCGTGTCACCTTGTTGGCATATTTGCTGATTATTCTGGCATGATTTTAGTTTTGCTTGTAAATCTGCATTTCTGCATCTGGTATTTGCCCGTGAGCCGAACTATTGGCAGATGGATTGGTTAGGCTTAGAACCTGGTATCTTTTGTTTAATCTCAAATTGGTATTAGTTAGTATTTGTAACTGGAAGACTATTTATTCTTTGACCTCTATACCATTTCCTGAACTGCACCATTTACCTTGTTTATGCCATTTATTTCCAATTTTAGATTTTCATTTAGCTTAACCTGCCTAATATAGTTACTTGTACCATTCCATTATCATTACCTAAGAAGCGTAGCTGGGCAGGTCTTAGCTAGTTAGATTGCCTTGATATAGTACCTTCGTACTTACATTCATACACGATAAAGAATACTAGGCTTCTGTTATGAATTGTTGTAGCAGTTTCATTTTCTTTCCTATAATGAACTATGCATTTGCTACAACTGTGCGTTTACTAAAATACTAATTATGTTACTTATTTACAGTTTTCTCACGAAACCTATTCATCGGAAAATGTTGATGAAGTTAGAGACATGTGGGTCGAGTATTTTATCAAGCCAGAAGCAAATGAAGAAAACAAAGATGATGGTATAGAAATAACTCCGTGAGTTTTGATTGGCAAATCGGTGTAAATATATGATTAGATTTTAGAACGTACGTTTTGTTTTACGTTTTTAATTTGGAAATTACAATTTAATGTAAAGTTGCGTTTTGAGCATTACTTTTGGTAAATATTTTTTTTTTGGTAATATGGACTATTAAGAAATGTTTATTGAATTATTATAAAATATTACAGCAGCAGGTGGTTTAATACAATCGGTGAATGAAAAATTACAGGTTATTAGCATGTAAAGATTACAGCAGGTTTACAAATTACAATTGTTGAATTATTAAAAAAAAAATTACAGCAGCAGGTACTGAATTAACATTTTTTTTTAAAAAAAAAAATACATGAAAAGAGACCCGTTATTCGTAAAAAGGGCTCTTTAGGTATAATACTAAAAAGTTCAAAGAGACCCCATATCTTACATATGGGGTCTGAGGTTATTAGAAAAGAAATTAATAAAAAAATCAAAGAGACCCCATATCTTACATATGGGGTCTGAGGTTATTAAAAAATAAATTAATAAAAAAATCAAAGAGACCCCATATCTTACATATGGGGTCTGAATATTTTTAATAAACAGACCCCATATCTTACATATGGGGTCTCTTTCTCTTCTAAAATATTTTTCTAAAGGCCTACGTAAGAGACCCCTTTTCTTACATGAAGGGTCTCCAACTTTTAACAAACAGACCCCATTTCTAAGAGGGGGTCTCTTTTAAAAAGAGACCCCCCCATCTAGAGACCCCCTTAGAGGAGGTATCTTATGCCGTTTTGGACGGGTCTCTTTGCCCATTTTTGTAGTAGTGGTGGTGAATTATACTCGTTATTGACCTTCAGTTATGATAAAGTAAAATCATGCCAAATTTTAATCAATACTCCCTCAGTCTTTTTAAAAGAGATATACTTTTCTTAAATTACGTGCCGGTCAAAGTCTATCTCTTTTTAAAATACGAAGAGAGTATAAGTTTACACTCGTCGCTCATAAGTAGTAACAAATCAAATTTAAACTGATATCAATTTAAATTTCACTTCAATTTAACTTGGTCCTTCGAAGATTGGGTCATTTTTGAACAACTATCCCTCATTCCTCGACTTTTTATTTTCCTACTCACTACTCCCTCCATTCCATAGTGATATTTCAGTTTCTACTTTCGTGTTTGCTATTGCATAATATAATTAAAATTTTATAATATTTTAATATTATTAAAATATTATAAAATTTTAATATTATTAAAATAATCATTAAAAGAAATCAAATAAGATTCACATTATTACAAAAGGCGTTTGTGAAAACGTATATGTGTCACGTAGATTCCCTCCGTATTACGCCATGTCACCACTAATAAGCATTATGGTATGTTATTGACAACCAAAAAAGCATGCATGTAGCAAGGATCGAACATCAAACCTCATGGACTAAAAGTTTCACTTCCTACCATCTCAACTACCTACAATGTTTGTCATATTTTCACATATAAATGTAAAATACAATCTTTTAAAATTGGACACATTTTTAGAAAACGTAAACCGATTAAAAGTAAAACCCGGAGCAACGCCCGGGCCACACACTAGTTCCAAATTAAAAAGAGCAAGCATTCAACACATTGACAAGTCGCAGCCGTTGGCCCAATGTCCGCATGCCACATGTCATTTTGATAAACCAATCAAAAAATTCAAGTAATTAAATTATAACGGCTATTTCGGTAAACGTCTATTTAAGCCGAAAATACTTAATAAAAAAATAAATTATACCAATGGTCATAAAATCTCAAGATTTATAAATAGAGACCAAATTTTCTATATTTTTGACACACTAATAATCAAAATCATTTTTCATACTAAGTATTATTATAATTTGTGATATATTCGGAAAAGTACTAAACATTTCCAGTAACATATATTTTCGAAAATCTTATTTTCGATTTTTGTTTATTAATCTTATTTAAATTTATAATATTAAAAACATATAAATATCGAAATATATATAAAAATAACTTAAATTAAAAAAAATTCTTAATTAATTGTTAGAAATCATTTAAGTTATTAATATAATTGAATAAGGCCCTGTTCTTCTGAACTTTGTCTGGCTGAACTGAACTGAACTGAACCGAACTGTACTGAATGGAGCTGAACTGAATTGAACTAAACTGAACTGAATGGAACTAAATAAATAGTACATAGTAAATAATAAATAATAAATATTAAATAACAAATAATAAATAATAAAATAAATAATAAATAATAAATTAAATAATAAATAATAACTAATAAATAATAAATAATAAATAATAAATAATAAACAATAAACAATAAACAATAAACAATAAACAATAAACAATAAATAATAAATAATAAATAATAAATAATAAATAATAAATAATAAATAATAAATAATAAATAATTGCATTAACAAGAATAAAAAAATTACAAAAAAAGATGAATTCTTTCTTTTGAATTGAACTGAATGAAGCTGAACTGCACTAAACGAAACTGAACTAAACTGAACTGAATGGAGCTGAACTGAATTGAACTGAACTGAACTGAACTGAATGAAACTGTAATAAAGTCCAAAAGAACAGGGACTAAAAGTAAAAGTGGTGAGGAGTTTTTTTTAGTTCATTGGTGGGATGAATTTGTTTTAGAAAAAATTGTTTGTGAGGAAAGTGATGTGGAGGAGTAAAAAAGTAGTAGAGAGATAGTGGTGAGATTTTTGTCCCCATTGATGAGAGTGGTCTAACGGATGAGATATTTGACGGAGTATAAACCCCCTTCCATAATAGATGGATAAACAAAAGCTTTTGTGTAAGACCGTCTAACGATTAGACCACTTTGTTGGTACTAACTAAACTAGCGTAAAACATAACTATAAGTAATAAAATTCATAAGTAATTGTATAACAAAATACTTAAGGTATAAAGACAAATAGTTAAATTTATGAGTCGAATACTTATTATTTTCGAACAAACTTATTACTCCGTAATAACTAAAACTCATAAAATCTTAACCAATCAGTTTCATTGTTTAACTAATTGGTACAGTTGTGTAATTAACTGGTTTCGTTGCTTAACTAATTGAATTTCAAAATTACCTATTTGATTTCAGCGGTTAACTAATTAATTTCAGCGGTTAACTAATTATAAAGTGCATGCATAAAAGTGATTTAACTGTTAGGCCGTCTCTCCTAAAAGTTTATATGGATAGAAAAACAAAATTTGGTTACTCTATCTGAAAACCACACTTCTAGCCGCCGAAACAACCGCGCGCGCATTTCAATAAAACACACTTGTCTAATCCCAGGAATCCCATTATTCATTTATTCCCTTGTTTTCCGTCATTTCTCACTCCTAAAACAGAGTCCGGTTTCCGGTTTCCGGTTTCCGGTTTCCGCTTTTGATCATACCGACATACCCCATTTAATAAACCTTTTAGCACACTGATTAGTGTTTAATTCTTTGTTTATCTCTCCTTCCATTCCAAAACCCTTTATTACCCACTTTGCCCAACAGGAAAACACCAATCCATTCCCTTTCATTCCTCAAACCCTTGAAACAATTCCCAGAAATTTGGTCTTTCAGAAATGGAAAACAATACACCACCTGCCACCCCTCTCAAACCCGGATCATCATCCGGTTCAGGCACACTAGGCTGTCACCTCGGCCGACGCCTGGTCCAAATTGGTGTACGAGACGTGTTCTCTGTTCCAGGCGATTTCAACTTAACTCTGCTTGATCATTTAGTTGATGAACCGGAGCTCAACTTAGTGGGTTGTTGCAATGAGCTCAACGCCGGGTACGCCGCTGACGGGTATGCGCGAGCAAAAGGCGTTGGCGCTTGTGTTGTGACGTTCACTGTTGGCGGGCTTAGTGTGCTTAATGCTATTGCTGGAGCTTATAGTGAGAATTTGCCTGTGATTTGTATTGTTGGTGGGCCTAATTCTAATGATTATGGGACTAATAGGATTTTGCATCATACTATTGGGTTGCCTGATTTTACTCAGGAGTTGCGCTGCTTTCAGACTGTCACTTGCTTTCAGGTATACATGTTTTTTTCAATAATTTCATCATATGATATGCACCTTGTTTGTTTATGATGATTTATTGTTTATTGCTTAAATCTATTGTCACCTTGATAGTGTAATTTGAGCTGCTAATAAAGTGACAACTAAATTCGAACATGTATGATATGATCATATGAAGTACTGAATGAGTATAGTTTTAACATGATGTATCTCTCAAGGTTGTGAATTCATCTGGTCAAATTCTTCCTCCGTCCGTAAAGATCGTCCTGGTCATTGCAATTTGTTGGCCAAAACTTTGAAAACATTGACCATGATGAATACTAGTAATGTGAGATCGGATGAAAAAAAAAAAAGGAAAGTATGACTAGTATTATGGGACCGAAAGAGTAGTAACCTAAGATCTTGTTAGGTTCAGATATTTATGTTTTAAATCAATGTCTTTGGATACCGTTCAAAGTCAAATTGGGTCAACTTTTTTAGGGCACGGAGGGAGTAACTAAGGAGTACTTGTATCCGAAGTAGGGAGTCTATAAATTTAGTGATTGTTTTTCGTGTGGAGAAGCCAACAAAGTCATTGATGTAAACCGGATTCGATCGAGTTTGAGTACCACCCACGGCACTTTACCAACTCAAATAACTAAATTTCAGCCTTCTTTGCCTAGTTAGTTTCTATTGCCATCGAATTAAGTTTCTCCTCTTAGATTTGTAACCTTTGTTGGCTGCTATCGGACGGTACATGTGCAATTCTGATAATATTGGTCATGGTACATGATGGTTGAAACTGAGATTTTAACTTTCAAGTACATGCTTACATTACTTCATTCGGTTTCCATATCGAATCCCTTCTCGGCTAAAACAAACACTTAGTTTTAATGCTACAGTTGCTTGCTTTCTTCTTTCGGTACAAAAGAAGAGCGACAATGGTTACAGTTCCAGCCTTTCTGAAAAATACACTTCGTACTAGCTTAAAGTAAACAATGATGTCTAAAGTCGAGCAACATGCTTTCAAAATATAGGAGATTCGGACTTGAGATATGTGTGTTAAAGTTGACATCGTTTGTCCAATTGTTGATCAATGAGCTCTGATCTGATTCGTTTAAATGAATATAGTGAATTTCTGACAATCTATTAGAGAGATAGGAGGCCGTTGATTTCTGACATTATTCTTGATAGAAATTTGAGGACGCACGCTGAAGTTTTGATGGGCCTGAATAATATAACAAAATTGCATTTTCATCACTGATTACATTAATAAGAATTGTACAACAATATTAACTTTGGTAGAACACTTGTTTCTACCCCTTATATTTTGTGGGAGCTCTCTTGATTAGCTCACCTCTAAACTTATGCAAATGCAACATATTTTTAGTGGTTGTATTATAGTTTCTAGATTTTTCTACACTTGTCATTTATCTAGAATTTTCATAACTATATATTTCTTAAGTAAATGGTAGACATTATTTAAGCTAGATTTTTCTACACACTTTACTACTAGATTTTTGTATAGTACATTCTAGATTTAGATTTTTCTAGATTAACATTTTAACAATTCTACCCTCCAACTAGTACATGTGAATTAGATAATAGTATAAGTTGAGATATTTTGGTGTTGTACTTTGTTTCATGTCAAGGAACTTGAGCAAAATGAAGGGTAGTTTACATCTTTCGGCATTTAGTGTAAATCAAAACTAAAGCAACACATCATTTGAGGAAAATATAGGAAATTAAAACCGAAAAAGGAATACAATATTACTTGCCTGCTGCAATTTTTTAGTAATATCTTACCCTGTTGCTCATGTTTGATGTATATGATCATTGTCAACACAATAGGCGGTAGTGAACAACTTGGATGATGCACATGAGCTGATAGACACTGCAATTTCAACTGCTTTAAAGGAAAGCAAGCCAGCTTACATTAGTATCGGGTGTAATCTGCCTGGAATTTCTCATCCAACATTTGCCAGGGATCCTGTTCCATACTTCCTTGCACCACAGTATGAATTATCATTATCATTTCCCCCTCGTATCTCTTGGATTAAACTCAAGCACATAAATCCTATGTTCTGTTTTAGTTTATAACACTGATTTGCAATGCAGGTTGAGCAACCAGCTAGGCTTGGAAGCTGCAGTAGAAGCGACAGCTGAGTTTCTAAACAAGGCTGTGAAACCTGTCATTATTGGTGGACCGAAACTTAGGGTGGCAAAGGCCCAAAAAGCCTGTGTAGAACTTGCAGATGCATGTGGTTATCCAATAGCAGTCATGCCATCAGGTAAGGGGCTGGTGCCGGAACACCATCCCCATTTTATTGGCACTTACTGGGGTGCTGTAAGCTCTAACTTTGTTGGTGAGGTGGTCGAGTCAGCTGATGCTTATGTTTTTGTGGGTCCCATTTTTAACGATTATAGCTCAGTTGGGTATTCGCTGCTGCTCAAGAAAGAAAAAACAATTCTAGTGCAGCCTAACCGCGTTACTATTGCTAATGGTCCCTCATACGGCTGGGTTTTCATGGCCGAGTTCTTGAGTGCATTGGCTAAGAAGCTAAAGAGGAACACCACAGCAATGGAGAATTACCAACGGATATATGTTCCTCCTGGCATGCCTTTGAAATGTCAGAAGGATGAACCGCTCAGAGTTAATGTTCTCTTCAAGCATATCCAGGCAAGCCAAATATATCTATTTATTAGCACTACATTCATCGCATGAATATGAGATGAGAAGAGAACAATAATCATTCGCCTATCCGCCTACTTATTTCCGTCTTATGCAGAATTTTCTAGCTTCTTGCTGTAGCCTTTCTTGAATTATTATTTGACATTTGAAAGTTATGAAACAGGATATGATTGATGGAAATACTGCAGTAATTGCGGAAACTGGAGACTCGTGGTTCAATTGTCAAAAGCTCCGACTTCCGGAAGGCTGCGGGTAAGTCAATACCTGCTTTAAGAAAAATATGATGTCCTTATTGATCTTTGCACTTCTGCAACAAGTATTGTGCACAGTCATACATGCACCAATGAAATTGCAAAGATAAGTACATTTTACTTGCATGGTGTGACTGATTCTTATGTTTTTCTATAATGCTTTCATAATTAAACTAAAAAAATGGGATAATAACATGTTATTGTGTGTTCTGAAATACTGTATAAGCAGTATAATAGATAATTTATGCTTGGTTTTATTCAGTTGTACATGGGGTAGTTTACTTATATTTCCTCCCGCCCCCAGACATTTTCGTTAGGATGGGTCTATGTGTTAATGTTTGCTGCTAGATACTGATTTTATAGATCCTCTTTTTGGTTTACTTTGTATAAGTTATCTTTCCGAATCTCCCTGCAAGGATCAGTTTCCCCAAGAATTTGATCGACCATGAGTGGTCCTTGTCTGAACCTGTGGATATGTGTTCAATTTACAGGTTTGAATTTCAGATGCAGTATGGGTCAATTGGTTGGTCAGTAGGTGCTACATTGGGATATGCTCAAGCCGCCCAAGACAAGCGAGTTATTGCTTTCATTGGTGACGGGAGCTTTCAGGTCAGCTCTTAATTTGAATGCATACTCAGGTAGCAATTCGGTCTTCCATCTTAACATTTCAAGAAGGGAAAAACTGAGAGTCTCTTCTATATTTTAATAGGTTACTGCTCAAGATGTTTCAACAATGATCCGCTGCGGGCAAAGGACCATAATATTCCTTATTAACAATGGTGGATATACAATCGAAGTCGAGATTCATGACGGCCCCTATAATGTGATTAAGAACTGGGACTATACAGGCTTTATTAAGGCCATCCATAATGGTCAAGGAAAATGTTGGACGGCCAAGGTAAATACGGATAATTAACTTCTGCATTTTCTTAGGCATGCTATTATATGCTGGGTTTAAAGCAATTGTCAATCATGAAATACAAAAGTATATAGCTTGTTATTTTCATCTGATTTGGTCTGATTTGAATGTTTTTCTATGAGTGTTTTTTGCTATTTCTAATCTAGTAGTTTGATTTTTCTGGTCTATTTAATAAGTAATAAAAATGAGGTGAAGAGAACAAAAATCAAGGTCATCAACCATGGTAGCAAAAAGAGTGGCTTGGCTATGATACAAGGAATTCTTCATCTTGTCAAGTGTTAATTTTGTTATATCGACTTGTAAAATGCAGGTCCGAACAGAAGAACAGCTGATTGAGGCGATAGCAACTGCTACTTCAGATGAATACAAGGATTCGCTTTGTTTTATCGAAATCATAGTGCACAAGGACGATACAAGCAAAGAACTGTTGGAATGGGGATCTCGTGTTGCCTCTGCCAACAGCCGGCCTCCGAATCCTCAGTAGTGCTTGATTTAGCCGGCTTTTCATCTACCACGACGAGGTGTACTGACTGTTGTAGGGGATCTGTAGTGACACTAAATAAAGAGAATAGTTAAAGACATAAGAAAATAAGTACTCCGTACCAAAGATAGATTTTATATGGCGTTTGTATGTAAATAAATGTAGAAAGTCAGACTTTTAGTTGGTAATCTGGGATATATGAAGTAAGAATAGTTGCTTGGTAGTCTGAGAGGACATGTACGAAAAACCAGGCAATGTTTGTTTTGTAATTCGTACCACTGTATCTAAACCATGCAAAACTGGCCCGGCCCAAACAAATCAACACATGCCTGAATTGCTAAACTGCGCAAATTTTTGGCTATACCCGGGTACAGCCAAAGCTGGCTGTACCCCCATCCAAAACGACGTCGTTTTGTGTTGTTTAAAATGAACATTAATATACTGGTACAAAAATGAACATTTACTATTTCGAAAATGAACATTTATTTATTTATTTGGAATGAACATTTACTATTTTGGAAATGAACATTTATTTATTTATTTGGAAATAAACTACAAAAATGAACATTTACTACTTCGGAAATGAACATTTACTATTTCGAAAATGAACATTTATTTATTTGGAATGAACATTTACTATTTTGGAAATGAACATTTATTTATTTATTTGGAAATAAACAATATAGGCGCTTGTAAAAACATAAAAGACAAATGTAGTGAACAATTTCATTATGAACATTAACCATATATTTATTGTGAACAAACAAATAAACAAGAAAGAACAAATAATTCAACAAAAAAGAACAAACAATATAAAAAAGAACATAAAATTCCAGAAAAAAGAACAAACAATACAACAATTATGAACAATTTTATGATGAATTTTAAAGCCAGCATGAAAGAACAAACAATACAACAAGAAAGAAGAAACAATAAAGCAGATAATTATTATGAACAAACAAATAAACAAGAAAGAACAAATAATTCAACAAAAAATAACAAACAATATAAAAAAGAACATAAAATTCCAGAAAAAAGAACAAACAATACAACAATTATGAACAATTTTATGATGAATTTTAAAGCCAATGAAAGAACAAACAATACAACAATAAGTTTGATGAATGAATTTAAAAAACAACAAGAAATAACAAACAGTACAACAAGAAAGAACAAACAATACAAAAAGAAAGAATAAAAGATTAATGACGAGTTTAATTATGAACATTAACCATATGATTATTATAAACAAACAAATAAACAAGAAAGAACAAACAATATAAAAAAGAACAAAAAATTCCAGAAGAAAGAACAAAAAAATACAACAATTATGAAAATTTGATGATGAATTTAAGAAACAACATGAAAGAACAAACAGCACAACAAGAATGAACAAACAGTACAATAAGAATGAACAAACAGTACAATAAGAATGAACAAACAATACAATAAAAAAGAACAAACCGTCGACAAGAATGGACAAATAATATGAGCGTGTCGTTTTTGGGTACAGCGAGAGCTGGCTGTACCCGGGTACAGCAGTTAACGATTAGCTAAACTGTGTAGCCCAATTTTCCCTCCAATGGAATGATCTAATTTGATTCGACATGCAAAAATATGAATATAATTAATAATTTTTGTTTAGAAGTATATTGTTTGGTAACATACTCCAGATACCCCTACTATTCAGTGGGGTTATGTTTAACTTATTTTGACTTATTTTACACAAGATAAGTTCAGTTCAGATAATTATAAGGTTGGAAAATATAGGTTCTTTTCAGAAATTTTTACAAAATAAATTTATTTAAATCAAAATAAGTTTTGTCAGATATAATAATTTAAGAATTCGCATTTTTAATGTCTAAATTTACCAGGGCCGGTCCTGATATTTTGAGGGCCCTAGGCGAAATAAGGGATTTGGGCCCCTTCCAAAATAATACGCCTTTAATTGAAATAATATTTTTATTTTTTTAATTTTTTATGAGATCCACTATATTGTTGAATTCAAATCAATAAAAACTTACTATATTTCCTTTGTAGGATCCTAGAATTTCAAAATCCGGCTCTAGTCGATTTCTTGAAATATTTCAATAAAAAAAATACTCATTTAATTACAAGATAATTAATATGCGTAAAAAGATATTTTTTGAAAATAAAGGTTCATTTTAAGCCTATAAAAATATCAGTTAATCTTATCTTCATTAAAATGCTTATCTATTTTAAAACTTATAAACCCATAGCCCATCAAATAAGCATTTTTATGCTCACATATAGTTTATATCAATTAGAACTGAGTACTAAAAGTCAAATACTACATACATAAAATTAACGTAAAACACAAAAATAAAAATATTGACAAAGTTTTAAAAGAAAAGAGTTAGTAAGGAGAGTCGAACCCTAGACCTCTAAGTAGATATCAAAACTTTAAAAGTTACTTTATACCAATGAGCCAAGGAAATAACATGTATATTTAATGCGTTGTTTATTACTAGTACTTAATTACTGGATAGACAATTATTTGGGCCCCTTTCCGCCTTGGGCCCTAGGCGGTCGGACCCCTCGCCTACCCCCTAGGGCCGGCCCTGAAATTTACCGACGGGTCATAAATTAGTTGGTAAAAAGAGATTTACCGACCGCAAAATAGATAGTCGGTACAAAATTATGGCGGTGTCTGGGTTTCCGATTTGCTCCTTTGTCGTTCCTCTCGTTCGTTTTGTGCAGCTTCTGACTGTCGGAGGTTGGTCTACATGAGTTTTTTCTAGCCATGTTCTCCTTGCAGATGGGTTTGTACATTATTTCCTTTGATTGCTTTAATTTCCTTTTGGCAATAAAATTTAGTTGTTATTGGGCTGTGATTAGTTTACTTGGGTTTTTGGTGGGCTGGAAAGAGATTCAAGGTTTTGGTTTATGTATTGTTGTGTCCATGTAATCTTGTTCCTGGTTCGATTGTTTCATAGGGTGTTTAGGAGTATTGTGGCTTGGTTTGTTTTTTCAAGTAGGTGGATGCGTTATCATCTGAATGGAATTGAGGTTATAATTCCGGGTGTAGAGTCTAGGATGAAGTGGTTAATTTGGTTCCTCTCTTGGTATGTGCCGCCGGTGGTTTCTGGTGGCTTGTTCGTAGGTTGTCTGATGGTGGATGGGGTAAAGGATGGTGTAGGTAAGGATTTTCGAGGCAGAAATCTAATGTTATTGTCTACACTAGTTGTGGCTCTGGTCGCTTCAGTTACTGGGAAAAGTAACTCTTGGTCAAAGATCCCAAGAAAGCTCTTTGTTAAGGCCTTGGGATGTCCTTGTTGGTGAATATAAGTTCTTGCCGTTTGTGGCATGGCAACGAAGTTGTGAAGCTTGCTCTAGTTCGCAGCGACTTCCATCATTGTGGTCTATTGGTATTTTTTTGCCAGGCTCCTTGTTTATTCCCAATGCAAGTTACTTCACCATTCTCGTTCACTTTTGTTTGTTGTTTGTGTGGTGGTGGGATCTGCAGACTGCAGGTTATTGAAGACTAGGTAAGAGCCAATGTGGTTTGTCTCGCAGTTTAATGTGCGGGATGTGGTATGCCCTTCGTGGACATACCTAGCTTGTTGTTTAACCAAAGCAGTGTAATAGTTTTAGTATTCGGCTTGTTGTATTCGATTTGCTTTAATTTCCTATAGTTTAGGTTGTAATTGTTTTTCATTTGAATGAACTCGTTGTCAAAAAAAAAAAAAAAACAAAAAAAAAGTTGATTGCTATTTTGCTCGCAATTTGGATTATACACCCGGGTGCACAATGCTCATTGTGCACCCTGTTGAACATTTATTGAAAAACTAAAGAACATTGAGAATGATTTTAATGTACATGTACTAGTAAAATATTTAAATTATATGTTCTATGGATTCGAACTATATGTTCATTGGCTATATGTTCTTTGAGTATGAACAATATGTTCTTTGTATTTCAACTATATGTTCATTGAAAACAGGGTGCACAGTGAGCATTGTGCACCCGGGTGCATAAACCATATTTTGTATTTTGCTAGCACGAAGTTAGTTACTCCACCCGACAATTGGCAATAAACTCGACTTTTAATTTTATTATCTACCTCAAATTGAAATTGATATTGCAATTAGAATTTAGTTGAAAACTAGATTAGGTCTTCTGCACGTACGGATATTTGAAAATAATTATTTAACCATCTTTTTTATAAAATATTTAACTGAAATACTTATCTCTTACATCAATTGCGTAATTAATAAATCTCGAACGTACTCATTTTATTATACTACGTGTTATATACTTTATATGTTTAGATTTGACCAAAATATTTGATATGCTTATATACATGTTAATATGACCCAAAAATTGAGTAATACTCCATCTGTTCCGGAATACTCACAACATTTTGACTTTTTGCACTATTCACATAATTCACTCTGACCTTATTTTATTTCAAGTATATGAAAACAAATGTTAGTATATAACATATTGTTCGCTTCATATATACAAATGTTAGTATATATGAAAACAAATGTTAGTATATATTAATATTTTATAAGTTTTTATAATATGTAGTTAAAGAGATGGTCAAAGTTGTGCATTGCCAACTGCCAAGCGTGTTCAGTCAAAACATTGCGAGTATTCCGGGACGGAGGGAATAATATATTCTATTGTTGACAAGACAATTTGACTTAAATATTACCAAAAATGTCTAATAATGTCACATTCCATAATCCTATAATTTTTTCCACATTTAAACATCTATACAAAATGAGAGAAAATAAAAAAGAATAAAGTAGATATGTTTTTTCAGAAAAGGTTTTTTGGCGAGAAAATTTTGCACAAGGAAGTGACATATGTCATTCATGGTGTCTGTTTTAGTACAATGTAATAAATTAACTATTAAGGTGAAAATTAATTTTTTTTAAGAGGGAATTACTTGTTTAATAATTAAGGAATAAAGTGTCCATAAGCACATACGAGAAGTTATTGCCAAAAAGAAAAACTCAAAAGTGCGTAGTAGGTGACAACCTTGAGACTTTCTCTCCAAGTTTTCTCTCGGTGCAAGTTAGCTTAACCTGCGCCGCAGCCATGGCAAGGAAAGATGGCTCGTAAACTCAAGGTAAAAAGAAAGGGAGTGGTAATGGAAAATCAAGAGGACCTTCTTCTGATTCTCAAGCGTTGAAAATGCTATCAATGGACGAGGTTTTGGGGGTGGAGGCACTGGATTTTGAGCTCGAAATTGAGGTGTTTACAGCATTTACAAACTCGATCTGAAATGCGGCACTCATTCAATGAGTTCATGGAAATTATTCATGGGACTGCGACGCGAATGAATCAAGGCAACTCTCGTCTTAACCTGGATATTGGCACAATTTCAATCCCTATTTTACTACAATTTGATGAAGTTGCTGAAACTATTGTTGATCATGTTGATGATTTAACTACGGAAAATGAGAATGTTTTGAGCATGGCATCACATAATGATAGTGCTTTGGCCACTGTGCAAATTGAAATAGAGGATATACATGAAAATGTGGATTTCTGGAATTCCTCTGTGGTGTGTTATGTGGTGGGTGCAAATCCACCATTGAATGTGATGGAGGGGTTCATTAGGATCTGGAGAAATCCGAAGGTTGATAAGGTGAGTATGGTAAAAAGGGGGTATTTCTGGTGCGATTTCAAACTATGGAATCGAGAGATAAAGTGTTGGTAGGGCATTTTTTCTTCAATAACAAACCACTGATGTTGAGACCTTGGTCTGTGGATATGAACATGGAGAAGAAAGAGATCACGGTGGTTCCAATTTGGGTGCAACTGAAATTGAACTTCAAATACTGGGAGATAAATCCTTGTTTAAGATAGTGCGGAAGATTGGAACTCCTATCAAAAGGGATCAAGAAACTGCAAGCAGAGATAAGATCCAATTTGCTAGGGTGTTGGTGGAAGTTCCTATGGATCAACTTTGATATTCCGGTAGGAACACACACAAGAGGGGGGGGGGGGGGGGGGGGTGAATTGTAATTGGAACTTTAGACAAGTTTCTTTCGAAATTAGAAAATAATAAAGAAAGTAAGAACCAGAGAATAAAAAGGAAACAAATTGAGAAAACTTCTTGACACTTATCAAGAAGAGAATTCTTTTATATTATAGTAATGCCTCGATTACAATAATTCTCCAACACAAGTTCCTCTCAAGCTCGTGTTCCTCACAGTAACCTACTCAGATTACAACTCTCTCTTCTTCTCTTTCTCTCAGACTTAAACCCTAAGTCTTTGCAGGATAACTCTATCCTCTCTAATCTGAAAATACAATTCGTATTTAGAAAACTCTAGATATTAATAATGCTTTTGTATATAAGGAACTTGGGAACTTCGAATTAACTAGGACACAAACTGTTTTAGAAAATCTTTAATAAAACGTTTTTAGGATTGCAAAAACTCTTAGAATGTTTGTGTGAATTTTAACTAAAAACTATTTCCCTTATATAGAGTTTATCCCTAGGGTTAGTTCCCTTCAAAACCTCAACTCCTAACTGCCAGTACTTTGGTCTCCACGTTCCTTGACTTGAGGAACAAGGGGAAGACCACACTTCCCACGTTCAACCAGAGTGCAGTTAGTGTTTTGACGCAATCAAACTCTAAAAGATTTTCTTTAAACCGTTTTTATTTTTCTACAAAAACTTAGGAGAATTTTTAGGAAAATAAGTTTTTAATTAATAAATAAAACGCAAATATAATTGAAGTAAAACTTATTTTTATTTAATTAAATGCTTTCCATAAAATTTGCTTCCCGTAAAATAAACAACTTAATTAAACTCTAAGTTCCTTTAGTGCCTTATATACCATTAGCATAATTAATCTTTTTACATAAGATTCTAAGTACAGTAAACTACCTAGACTTTAATGTCTTCCCTTTGTCTGGAACTTGCAAATCAGAAGCTTCAGATGTCCCTGCTCTAGAACAGTGGTGAGTTTCTCTTATGCTCATTGAGGAACTCAGAACTAGGAATTGTATCTTTTCCTGTGTTATTGAAGAATGCTCTTTTTATGAAAATTGTTGCTCTTGACTTTGTTGACTTTGAAACTGTAGCTCTACTGCTTCTGCTTCCAATCCAGGAACTCTAGTAGCTGTTCCAGCTCCAACTCAGGAACTCCAGTAGTTGTTCCAGTTCCAACTCAGGAACTTACATGTCTATATGCATTAGCAACAACAATTAGGAAGTTTGCAATGTGTGGGCCATCAACCAAAACCTAGGAACAACAATATTCCCCCTTTTTGGTGATGGCAACACATGCAAACTTTTTACAACTTGAGATTAATCAGCAACATGAACAGATGCAGATTCCAATACAAAAAATAAAATTAAAAAAACTTACAGAGAGGAGTACACAAGATGGTGAGTCAGGAACTAGGATTGATGTACCTTGGAAGTTTGCAACTGACTTCCCCCTGTTGACATTAACAAAAAGCATAGCACAAAATATAGATATTCCAAACATAGTGCCCCACAATCAACGTTTGGCAAGTTAAGTTAGCCTCAAAGTTTTGGACCAACTCAAACAACAATAAGGAGGCAAGCAGCAATGATCAAACCAGGAAAGAAAGATACTACTTCAAGCAAGTCAAACTAAGATGGAACAAATACCCGAGTTTTATACAAACCAAAAGCAAAAGAAAAAAATTGTTCCATGGCAAAAGAAATTATAGCATAGTAGGGTTTTAGGCTTGGGATGGAGAACCAGAACCAACAGTTTCTTCGATCACAGTTTCCTCAAAGGTTTCCAGGTTGTTAATCTTGGAGAGAATGGTGGCTCAAGTAGCATTGGCTTGATCTGAGTAGTGTTGAAGATTGGCTTGTAGGGACTTGACATTGTCAACCAAGGGACCAATGTGAGCTTGCATCATACTGATCCCGTGGTCTGTTCCTTCCTACAGTTCCACCAATCGAGAAACTGTAGCCTTGAGTTTCAATATCTGGTCATCCTTGGTGTTCCAGGCACCACCATGATTTGGAACAGGTTCCTGTGCAGATGGAACACGACGAGCTTTGGACTTCCTGGAGGATTTAGGTGCCCTGTTTCTTGGCACAGCAACTTCAGGCAGTTCCTCATGCTTGATAGGAACTGCATCCTCTTGGATGGGCATTTCCTTTACCTCGCCTTCCTCATTAATCTCCATGAACACCGGACCTTTCTTCTTGTTTTCCTGCATAGCCACCCTCATGCTTTTCCTTTTTCCCTGGGAACCCACACTCTTTCTTTTTCCTTTAGGAACTCAAGAGAGAGTCACCTTCAAGTGATCGAGTTCCTCATCCTCTTCCTCTTCAACTTCAGTGCCCTTTTTCTCTTCCTCATCCATTTTCTCTTCTTTGCCTGCCTTAATGACCTTACCCTGAACAACCTTAAGGTTTAGCAGACTTAACATCTCTAATTGGAGGATTTGAGTTGATTTTAGGGGGATTACATCGTAGTGGCTTAGATCGACTGAGAAACTTTTGAAGATTTCAGTGAGAAGGGAGGAGTATGGAATTTTGCATTTGGGAATGCAAGTAGAGAGGTATTTGATCATGATGGCTGGAAAATTTATCGAGATTTTTCTTTCGAGGCAATACATAAGACATGCATCAAATAGGCTAGCTATGTTCCTCTTTTGGGTGCGAGGAACTACCTGTTAGGTTATGATACATATAACTGAATATAAATCATGAGGAAAAACCATAAAGCCAGGAATCCAAATTAATTGCCACATAACAATTAGCATAATTTAGGACACATACACTTTGTAGCGTGCCCTCCCTAGCTGCACCCGAACCGAACAAGATCAAGTCTAGGACTCCAAATGTTGTCCCTCCGTAGATAAGTCCACAACACTCTCGGATCCGCCTTAGATTTAATTAACTAGAATTGCACCTAAGGTTCTATGTAATTTTCGGATTTTATAGCAAATAAAAATCTGAGTTTTAAGCCTAAAACGTATATGAATACTTGAATTACTCGTTATAAATTGTAAAATATGATCACCTATTTATAGGGTAGGGAAATCGGATATTAGAATCCTACTAGGAATCAATTTAGCTAATCTGAATTTAACTTAAATTCAATCACTTAATTTCTAGTAGATTTAGGAAATTAATCTAAACGAATCCTAATCGATCAAGGCTTCGTACACAAACACAAACACACACGCACAACAGCCCACGAAGGGTGCTATGCGCGCGCGCGCTGAGGATTGGCCCAGCAGCTGCTCGCAGCCCACGAAGGGCGTGCCAGCTCGCTGGCCTTGCTCGCGGGCCTGGCCTTGCTTCTCGCTTGGCTGGGCTTGCTTGCTTGGTCGCAGTGGGCTGCGCCTATGCGCTTGTGCGCGCGGGCTTCGCTAGGCGTTGGGCCTAGCTTCGTGCTGGACCTTGCGTCTAGCAAGCTCGTCCGATGTTTATTTCGTACGTCGCGCTTCCGATTAATTTTCCGATTCCGGAATTCATTTCCGATACGATCAATATTTAATATTTCCGATTCCGGAATAAATTTCCGTTTCGAACAAATATTTAATATTTCCGTTTCCGGAATTATTTTCCGATTCCGATAATATTTCCTATTCCGACAGTATTTCCGTTTCCGGCAATATTTCAGATTCAAGCAATATTTCCATTCCCGATAATATTTTCCGATACGTACCATGTTTCCGTTTCCGGCAACATCTACGACTTGGATAATATTTATATTTCCGATACGATCCATATTTCCGTTTCCGACAATATCATCGTTTCCGGAGTATTCATAATTTGCCTTTGACGATCTCAGCTCCCACTGGAACCGAGATCCGTTGATTCCGAATATCCATAGATGGAGTATTTAATTCCATTAAATACTTGATCCGTTTACGTACTATTTGTGTGGCCCTACGGGTTCAGTCAAGAGTAAGCTGTGGATTAATATTATTAATTCCACTTGAACTGAAGCGACCTCTAGTTAGGCATACAGTTCACTTGATCTCACTGAATTATTAACTTGTATAATTAATACTGAACTGCATTTATTAGACTTACCATTAAATGCATACTTGGACCAAGGGCATTATTTCCTTCACTACCCCCCTCCAAACAATATTGAAAAGCAGTTTCTGGAGTGGGGAAAAGGAACCTTGAGTGGTGGAGGTGGAAATTGAACTGTCTCCTCCAATAGAACCTACTATATCATCTTCATTGACATTATCAATTGTTACTTTTATTTGACCCTTCAACCACATATCAAATCCACTATTGGGAGTACCAAACAGCTGTTCCAAATACGCAGTATCAAATTCAATGCGTGTTCCATTCACCTTAACGGAACACACATTATCAACACAAGTAAAGTTTTTGCAAAACTTTTTCATGGCTTCTGGAATTAGAGGTGATATAGCATAAGTACTCAACAGACTTACCCATTTTTGGTGCTCAAGGATCTCCATCAGTTCGTGAAATTTTGAAGCTTCGCACCATGTGGAATTGATTGCAAACCCTTCAACCAGATTCTTATTCTTTGCATAGAGTTTTTTAGAACTCTTTCCTTCCCCCTAAGATCGATCATTCTCCTGCGGTTCCTCTGTTTCCTCGAGATGGTCATCGGAAACTTCTACCCGGCGTTTCTTTTCTTTTTTTTTTTTTTTTTTCATGTGGAGGATCTAGGGTTTGAGATTGGGCTTTTCATTTCAATATCAGTGTCGATTGGTTCCCCTTGGGTAATTGCGAGTATGGGGTAGTGAGATCAGAGGGGAATTGGTGATTGCATGGGTGAAGTATCCATGGGAACTGGAGAGGATGGGTTTCTTTTTTCGTTTGAGGGAAGTGAGATCCGTGTTGTTGCTGGTGAGAACCATGGCGGAGGGTTTTTATAGGTGGGTGGAGTGGTGGTGTCAGTGGGGAAGACGTGTGAGAGTGGAAGAAAAATGAATGTATGGGTTGAATGAGGGATGTGAAGAGTTTCTGCTATTTATTGCCAATGGAACCAACCCAGATGTTCTTTGAATTGGGTATTTGGTTTTGAATTTTAAAAGTTTGTTTAAAAAAAAATAAAAATAGAAAGAAAAGGATAAAATAAAAATGAAAAATAGTTTGACTTGGTTTTGACTTGCTTAGTTTTGTACCTTAAATTAACCAGTTTAAAAGGAACTGCTTACCTAGCAAATTTGTAGTGTGAGTCTGTCTTCAATGATGGTAAACTTCAACTATGTTTGCACACATAAAATTTGTGTTTGTAATAGTCTATATGTACCATAGTTTTTGCCTTTTCCTTTGCCTTAGAGGAACTTCAATTCTAATTACCTTAGCTTGATCATTCCGAGTTCCATCCTCATTTTCTCATGTTTCTCCCTGTTTAAAGGCATAGTCAAAATGTCAGCAATTTGATGATCAGTTTGGCAAAAATCTAATTTAATTTCCATTCTCAACATAATCTGTAAGGAAATGGTGTCTAATGTGAATATGTTTGACTCGGGAATGATGAACCGGATCCTTTGAAATCACTAGTAGAAAAAACCCCTGTTGCAGCCCCCTTGTTGCAGCGTACAAGTATAAATACGCTTCAACAACCAGTCGGTCAACGCGGGTCAAACCCTTTAAAGGGTTATCGCAGCGTACATTTTAGTTGTTCGCAACAAATGCGTTTGTTGCAGCGTACAAAATAAAAGCCCGCAGCAACAACCCGAAGTTATTGCAGCGTACATGTTAATGCCCGCTGCAACAAGTCCGCGTTTCAAATTAAAATTTTTACTTTCCTAGTTGCAACGTACAAACCGCGCTCAAACGAGAAACGTACGTACGTTGTTCCTTCTCTGCTATAGCTCCAAGCCTTTTCCCTTAAACAAATATCCAAGGTCGCCGTCGAACTCTGCCCTGCGTCGCCGTCGAACCCAAGAGTTGCTCAGCCCTGCGTCGCTGTCTTGGTTCCGTTGGTTGCTCATCTCCCCGTCGCGTCGTGGTTCAGCCCTGCGTCGCTGTCTTGGTTCCGTGGTTCCGTGGTTCAGCCCTGCGTCGCTGTCTTGGTTCCGTGGTTCAGCATCTCCCCGTCGCGTCGTGGTTCCGGTGGTTGCTCGGCGTCGTGGTTCCGGTGGTATGGTGTGTTCAATTTTTATTTTCGTTTTTTATTTTCGTTTTCAGATTAGGGTTCAATTTTAGTTTTTGATTTTCGTTTTGATTATTGTTTTTGATTTTCGTTTTTGATTTTCGTTTTGATTTTCGTTTTGATTTTCGTTTTGATTTTCGTTTTGATTTTCGTTTTTGAAACTTAACGACCCAACGAAGTAAATGGGGATTGCTATGTTTCCGAGTATAGATCTATTTCTTTAAAAAGCACACAGCCACTATTTAAGCTTGCTCATAACAAGTAATGGGGAATGGCCTAAGGGCTGTTGCTGACTGCTACTCACCCCTTCAGACTGTTGTTTGGATGTTATTTTGCTGATTTCCAAGAGGCTTTTGGATTACCTTTTTTTTTTTTTAATTTTTTTAATTTATTTTACGGAGTATGCTCAAAGTGTTGAATATATCACTTAGATCAGTAGTATCAGGCCCTTCAAAAACATCAGTATTCACCCGTCTTCTTGGTAGAGTTGGGAAGGGGAACTCTTCATTTGCAGGACCTTACAAAATAATCTCTGTTATCCAACCATCTGGGTTAAAATTCTGTTTTAAGATCTCAAACCTTTGTGTACAGATGATATGGGATGGCTGCTTGACTCAAGTTTACCTCAAGTCAGTTGTGAGTCAAAACCATTAAGTGGTCGTTGTAAACCCAAGACCTTCAGGAAATCACTGGCCTTTGTCCACACTGATTTAGACTATTTAGTATTTACACTGAAAAAGAAGAGTTGAACATTTTCAAGGCTCTCACATATGCGCATGAACTAGCTCTTGTACCTCTCAAAACCTTCCTCTAAGAAACTTTAGCATACGAGCCACACAAACATCATATATAAACTTGAAAGAAATAAGTAGTGTGATGCAGAACATCGTGCCCATTACCAACTGAACTCGTCAAATCTCAGCAATTAAAGATTATTTTTAACTGTAAGTCTGCTATCTTCTGAGCCCCACTTTTTATCAGCTTATTGGCTGCTGCTTTGTGGGTGCGATATTCCGGCCACCTGCCACTTTAGGATAGCTTTTAAATCCTGGAATACTAGAGCCTTGTTTGGAGTAAAGGAAGTTCCTAGAGTATTTTTCAACCTCCTCCATTATTAGGCAAAAGAGATATCTGATTCCAATAGGTTTAAAGGATAAATAACACCACATTTTTGCCGACTGAAGCCTATCAGCATATATGAAAGGCTTCTTACAGCCCAGGTTACAGGATTTTATTCTGGCATTACCCTTCTTCCTTCCCCGAGGTTACGTAAGCACTTAGTTCCGCACTTGAATGCTGCGTTAATGCCAATAACTTGAATAATGTGATTGCTACGTGGTGATGTGGTAGATAGTTAATTTCCTGTTACATGCATTCTATGAGAAATATCTGAATTTGGCCCCCGAACTATTTTCGTTTGATTTTCGTTTTGATTTTCGTTTTGATTTTCGTTTTGATTTTCGTTTTGATTTTCGTTTTGATTTTCGTTTTTATTTTGATTTTTTTGGCTGTTTTTCAATTATTTCTTTAATTTGCAGTTAATTGTGAAGATGGGTAGATACGCATATGGTTGAAGAGAGGGGCGATGATCGTACTGCCAGCATAATCTATCATCGTGCTTGTTCGAATTTCAACAATTGCATAAGGTATTGATATATCTAATTATCTTCATAAAATTTCTCTTTTCCTCTTTTGAAAGTTGAAATCAATAGTACAGTAAGTGCATATCATTTTTACGATAAATAAAATTTGGATAAGTATAGTAAGTGTAATAATAAAACGTGTACATTAGTATTCTATGCTTAAGTATCCATTCCGTTTCACTTATTAGGACTGTTTTTGGACTTCTAATATCACTTCAGTGAAGCATTGATAAACTTAAATGATGTAACCAAAGATTTGCGGAACTTCTTAATGATTTTGTGACTTCTTAATATATGTGTTTATGTGTGGAACCTTTTGTTGTTGTTATTAGTGATGAGTCGTCGTTGGATGTATGGTGACCATACTACGGCAGAATACTTGAGTGGGGTCGCAGAGTTCATTAGATGTGCTTTAGCACACCAACGGAGTACAAAAGCCGAAAAAATCTATTGTCCCTGCCGTGATTGTAACAATATCAAGCGGTTAGGTGACATTGATGAAATTGAGGATCATTTATTTCGCCGTGGGTTTAAGCAAGATTACCATGTTTGGTTTTGGCATGGTGAAACAATACCTGATCGTCCAAGTTCTAGTGTCCATGAATTTGATGTTCAGAGTAATGAGAGTGATGATGATATTTATGAGAATAATGAGACGGATGATGATGAGGAAGAAGATGATGAAATAAATGAGATGATGGATGGGCTGAAAGATCACTTGGACGAACGACCTCAGATGTTCGAACAAGTATCAAAGGCTGCTGAAACTCCATTGTATCCCGGTTGTACAAAATTCAGCAAGTTGGAATGTGTGTCAATACTTTACAACCTCAAATGTAAAGGTGGTTGGAGAGATGAACACTTTGACACCTTATTGGAGTGGGTAGGTGAATTTTTGCCGGAAGGGAATGATATCCCCACCTCTACCTATTATGCCAGGAAATTGATGTGTCCCTTAGGCTTAGAGGTCGACAAGATAGATGCTTGCCCAAATGATTGTATGCTTTACAGAAAAGAGCATGAACATTTGGATGAGTGTCCAACATGCGGCGCATCTCGTTACAAACGCAAAGGGGCAAATTCAGCTAAGAGGGGCCCGCCTGCTAAGTCTTTGTGGTATCTTCCAATCATACCTAGGTTTGAGCGTATGTTTTCATTGAAGAAACAAGCAAAAAACTTAAGGTGGCATGCGGAAGTGAGGAAGAAAGATGGACTCCTTCGACATCCTGCAGATTCTGTTCAATGGAGAAATATTGATAAGAAATATCCTGAATTTGGTAAGGAGGTTAGAAATCTAAGGCTTGCTTTATGTGCAGATGGTGTGAATCCATATGGAACTCTAAGCAGTCAACATAGCACATGGCCGGTTCTTCTAGCAATTTATAATCTTCCTCCATGGCTGTGTATGAAGCGGAAGCATATCATGTTATCACTCCTCATCTCGGGGCCTAAGCAACCTGGAAATGACATAGATGTGTACCTGGCTCCACTCATAGATGATTTGAAATTATTGTGGAATGAAGGTGTTTCAATGTTCGATGCACACACCAATTCAAGCTTTACATTGCGAGCTATGGTTTTTTGTACCATAAATGATTTTCCGGCATATGGAAACTTGTCTGGATACAAAACCAAAGGAGAACAAGCATGCCCTATATGTGAAGAGGACATGAAGCCCACATGGTTGCATAATTTCAAGAAAAATGTTTACCCAGATTTCAGGAAGCACCTCAGTCGATATCACCCTTATCGTAAGAAGAAGAAAGAATTCAATGGGTTCACCGAGGAAAGAGTAGCTCGTACGCCTTTGACAGGATCACAGGTTTATGAACGAATAAAAAATGTTGAAACCAAATACGGCAAGTGCTACAAGTCCAAGTCTAAAAAGGGTGTTTTGTGGAAGAAAGTATCTCCATTATGGGATCTTCCCTACTGGAGAGATTTGTCGGTTAGGCATTGTCTCGATGTAATGCACATTGAGAAAAATGTGTGCGATGCTATCATTGGGACTTTGCTAAACATGCCTGGAAAGACTAAGGACAATGAGAATGTGCGGAAAGATATGAAAAAGAGGAATATTCGACCAGATTTGTGGCCTGTTGAAAAATCTGGTGCGGGTGGTACTAAGACTTATCTGCCTCCAGCGTGTTACACAATGTCAAGAAAGGAGAAGAAGCAGTTTTGTGAGTGCTTACATGGAATTAAGGTTCCCTCGGGATATTCGTCGAATGTAAAGCGCCTAGTATCTCTCTCGGACCTTAGGTTGGTTGGTATGAAGTCTCATGATTGCCATGTAATGATTAATGTGTTTTTGCCAATTGCACTTCGTGGGATATTGCCGAAACACGTGAGACATGTTATAACAAAACTTTGTGTGTTTTTCAATTCTATATGTGCTAAAGTGATTGATCCGGAGAAATTAGATTCTTTGCACAATGATATTGTTGAAACTTTGTGTCGATTTGAAATGTACTTTCCACCATCTTTCTTTGATATTATGGTGCACTTAATTGTCCATTTAGTTCGAGAAATCAAGTTATGTGGTCCGGTGTTCTTAAGATGGATGTATCCTTTTGAGAGATTTTTTGGGCATTTAAAGGACAAAACAAAGAATCGGGCAAGGCCGGAGGGTAGTATCATTCGGGGAGTCCTTGAGGAAGAGATATCTCAATATGTAGCTGAATTCTTAACAAGGCTTGAGCAAATAGGTCTTCCAAAATCTCGTCATGCAGGGAGGCTTGAAGGGCATGGGGTAATTGGTAAAAATGTGATCTCGCCTCCATCTGAAAGGAAGAATAAGGCACATCTTTGTGTGTTGCAGCATCTTACCGAGGTCAATCCTTACATAGATAAGCATTTGCTAGAATTGCAACAAAAGAATCCTAAGTTGAAGGAAAGAGTGTTGATGCAAGAACATAATCGCACATTTGTTGATTGGTTTAAGAAGGAAGTAGTCGAGGAAATGAAAAAAAATCTAGATGTTTCTGAAATGGTCCAGTGGTTAGCTCGAGGTCCTCGACTATGTGTTCTGTCTTATGAAGGGTATGATATCAATGGGTTCACATTCTACACTAGAAGACAAGATGAAAAGAGTGTGGTGCAGAATAGTGGAGTGAAGCATGTTGCAACTGTTAGGTTATGATACATATGATATTACATAAATCATGCGGAAACAACCATTAACCCAGGATTACATATTATTTACACATAATCATATAGCATAATTTAGATGCATACTCTTTGTTGCGTGCCCTCCCTAGCTGCGCCCGAACCGAGCAAGAACAAGTCTTTAGGACTCCAAGTGTCGTCCCTCCGTAGATAGTCCACAGCACGCCCGGATCCGCCTTAAGATTGACCAACTAGAATCGCCCTTAAGGTACTAGAATTTTCGGCACTTTTGAGCAAGATGTGTGGCTGAATTTTTCTCTCAAAAACTTACTTTGAATACTTTGAAACTCGTTATAAATTGTGAACCCAGGCCACATATTTATAGGGTTATGGAAAGGGAATTGGAATCCTATTCAGATACATATTTATAGGGCCCTCGTCCGGCAGGCCTCGTCCGATGCTTATTCGTACGATGCGCTTCCGATTAAATTTCCGATTCCGGAATTCATTTCCGATACGAACAATATTTAACATTTCCGATTCCGGAATTAATTTCCGTTTCGAACAAATATTTAATATTTTCGTTTCCGGAATTATTTTCCGATTCCGGTAATATTTCCGATTCTGACAATATTTCCGTTTCCGGCAATATTTCCGATTCTGGTAATATTTCCATTTCCGATAATATTTTCCGATACGTACCATGTTTCCGTTTTCGGCAACATCTACGACTTGGATAATATTTATATTTCCGATACGATCCATATTTCCGTTTCCGGTAATATCATTGTTTCCGGAGTATTCATTTCTTGCCTGTGACGATCTCAGCTCCCACTGAAACCAAGATCCGTCGATTCCGAATATCCATAGATAGAGTATTTAATGCCATTAAATACTTGATCCGTTTACGTACTATTTGTGTGACCCTACGGGTTCAGTCAAGAGTAAGCTGTGGATTAATATCATTAATTCCACTTGAACTGAAGCGGCCTCTAGCTAGGCATTCAGCTCACTTGATCTCACTGAATTATTAACTTGTTAATTAATACTGAACCGCATTTATTAGACTTAACATAGAATGCATACTTGGACCAAGGGCATTATTTCCTTCAGTCTCCCACTTGACCTTAGGGACAAGTGTGCATTTCCTAATTCCTTTGTCGCTCGATGCTTGCTCTTGAACATAAGGTAAGAGTTGTTATCCTTATTATGTCCAGAGGTGTTTCTCGGTTTCAGAGTTCAACTGATCAAATAAACAGATAATCATAGCCTATGATTCATCCGAGCACGGCCATGCATTTCACAGTTTCTAGCTCTCCGAGTGGCCTTATACAACTTTTAAGCATCTCATCCCGATTTATGGGAGGACAATCCCAATCTTGCGATCTTGAGATTAGACTTCGTTTGATAGGTGATTACCTGAGCGTTGCCTTTATAGCCTCCTTTTACGGTGCGACGGTTGGTCAACGTCAAAGCAACCAGTTCTCAAACAAGTAATCTCAAATCACTCAGGTATTGAGGATTTAGTGTCTAATAATTTAATGAAATTTACTTATGACAGATTTTCATCTCTTACAGTAAAGTTTCATAGGTCTTGTCCGATACTAGTCTTCCCAAAGTAAGTATCTATGCAAATGATTATAACATTGCCATGTCCACATAGTTCAAGAAACAGAACTACTAGTCATCTTGCATTCTAATCGTCTAACGTTTTCTATGCGTCCAATTTTATAGAAAACTCCGACTAGGGACCATTTTCAACCTTTGACATTCAAGTTCACTTGATAGACATTTCTTAGTCACAGGACTGGTCCTGACAGTCTATCTTGAATATATCGTCAAATTGAAGGGACTAATCATTTAATAAACCACAAATTAAATGGAAAAATGAATTCTTTTCATTTATTGTGAATGATTAACCAATAATGTTTTACAAAGATTTAAACTCTAAAACTTTAAAACATTAAACAGAGACATCAAAGCCATTCTCCAATATGCTTGATTCCCATAGCTGCAGTGTGCGAGTTGTGCTTCGCCTGCGGCAGAGGTTTAGTTAATGGATCTGATATGTTGTCATCAGTTCCAATTTTGCTTATCTCGACTTCTTTTCTTTCAACGAACTCTCGTAGAAGGTGAAATCTACGAAGTACATGCTTGACTCTCTGGTGGTGTCTAGGCTCTTTTGCCTGTGCAATAGCTCCGTTATTGTCACAATACAGGGCTATTGGTCCTTTAATGGAGGGGACTACACCAAGTTCACCTATGAACTTCCTTAGCCATATAGCTTCCTTTGCTGCTTCATGTGCAACAATGTACTCCGCTTCAGTTGTAGAATCCGCAATGGTGCTTTGCTTAGCACTTTTCCAGCTTACTGCTCCTCCGTTGAGGCAGAAGACAAACCCAGACTGTGATCTGAAATCATCTTTGTCGGTTTGGAAACTTGCGTCCGTATAGCCTTTAACAATTAATTCATCATCTCCACCATAGACCAGGAAGTCATCTTTGTGCCTTTTCAGGTACTTCAGAATATTCTTGGCAGCAGTCCAATGCGCCTCTCCTGGGTCTGACTGGTATCTGCTCGTAGCACTGAGTGCGTACGCAACATCCGGGCGTGTACATATCATAACATACATTATTGAACCAATCAATGATGCATATGGAATCCCATTCATTCGTCTACGCTCATCAAGTGTTTTTGGGCACTGAGTCTTGCTTAGAGTCATTCCATGAGACATGGGTAGGTAGCCTCGCTTGGAGTCCTCCATCTTGAACCTATCAAGCACCTTATTGATATAAGTGCTTTGACTAAGTCCAATCATCCTTTTAGATCTATCTCTGTAAATCTTGATGCCCAATATGTATTGTGCTTCTCCTAGATCCTTCATCGAAAAACATTTCCCAAGCCAAATCTTGACAGAGTTCAACATAGGAATGTCATTTCCGATAAGTAATATGTCGTCGACATATAATACTAGGAAAGCAATTTTGCTCCCACTGACCTTCTTGTATACACAAGATTCGTCTGCGTTCTTGATGAAACCAAAGTCACTGACTGCTTCATCAAAACGTATATTCCAGCTCCTGGATGCCTGCTTCAATCCGTAGATTGACTTCTTTAGCTTGCATACCTTTTTAGCATTCTTTGGATCCTCAAAACCTTCAGGCTGTGTCATAAACACAGTTTCTGTTAAAACGCCGTTTAAGAAAGCAGTTTTGACATCCATCTGCCATATTTCGTAATCGTAATATGCAGCGATTGCTAACATTATCCGAATAGACTTTAGCATTGCAACTGGTGAAAAGGTTTCATCGTAATCCACACCGTGGACTTGCCTGTAACCTTTTGCAACCAATCTAGATTTGAAAACTTCAAGTTTCCCATCCTTGTCCTTTTTCAGTTTGAAAACCCATTTGCTTCCAATGGCTTGGTAGCCATCTGGCAAATCGACCAAATCCCATACTTGGTTTTCAGACATGGAGTCTAATTCAGATTGCATGGCTTCTTGCCATTGCTTGGAGCTAGGGCTCGTCATAGCTTGTTTGTAAGTCGCAGGTTCATCACTTTCAAGTAATAGAACGTCATAGCTCTCGTTCGTCAAAATACCTAAGTACCTTTCCGGTTGAGATCTATATCTTTGCGATCTACGCGGGGTAACATTTCTAGATTGACCATGATTCTCACCAGATTCTTCTAAAGATCTCTGAGTTTCATCCTGAATGTCATCTTGAGCATTCTCTAGAGTTTGTTGTTCGACTCGAATTTCTTCGAGGTCTACTTTTCTCCCACTTGTCATTTTGGAAATGTGATCCTTCTCCAAAAAGACACCATCTCGAGCAACAAACACCTTGTTCTCAGATGTATTGTAGAAGTAATACCCCTTTGTTTCCTTTGGATAGCCCACAAGGATACATTTGTCAGATTTTGGATGAAGTTTGTCTGAAATTAATCGTTTGACGTATACTTCACATCCCCAAATCTTAAGAAAAGACACATTTGGAGGCTTTCCAAACCATAATTCGTATGGAGTCTTTTCGACAGCTTTAGACGGAGCTCTATTTATAGTGAGTGCAGCTGTATTTAGTGCATGTCCCCAAAATTCTAATGGAAGTTCGGCCTGACCCATCATTGACCTGACCATGTCTAGCAAGGTTCTGTTCCTCCGTTCTGACACACCGTTCCATTGTGGTGTTCCAGGAGGAGTCAACTCTGATAGAATTCCACATTCTTTCAGATGGTCATCAAATTCATAGCTCAGATATTCACCGCCTCTATCAGACCGCAGTGCCTTAATCTTCTTGCCTAATTGATTCTCTACTTCACTCTGAAATTCCTTGAATTTGTCAAAGGATTCAGACTTATGCTTCATTAGGTAGACATAACCATACCTACTGAAGTCATCAGTGAAAGTGATAAAGTAGCTGAAACCACCTCTAGCATTTGTACTCATTGGTCCACATACATCTGTATGGATTAAACCCAATAGTTCATTTGCTCTTTCTCCAACGTTAGAGAAAGGTTGCTTTGTCATTTTGCCAAGTAAACATGATTCGCATTTACCATAATCCTCTAAGTCAAATGGTTCTAGAATTCCTTTCTTTTGAAGTCTTTCTAAGCGTTTCAAGTTTATATGGCCTAATCGACAATGCCACAGATAGGTGAGATCTGAATCATTCTTTTTGGCCTTTTTGGTATTTATGTTATATACTTGTTTGTCGTGATCTAATAAATAAAGTCCATTGACTAATCTAGCAGATCCATAAAACATCTCTTTAAAATAAAACGAACAACTATTGTCTTTTATTAAAAAGGAAAATCCCTTAGCATCTAAGCAAGAAACTGAAATGATGTTTTTAGTAAGACTTGGAACATGGAAACATTCTTCCACTTCCAAAACTAGCCCGGAGGGCAACGACAAATAGTAAGTTCCTACAGCTAATGCAGCAATCCGTGCTCCATTTCCCACTCGTAGGTCGACTTCACCCTTGCTTAACTTTCTACTTCTTCTTAGTCCCTGTGGATTGGAACATAAGTGTGAGCCACAACCTGTATCTAATACCCAAGAAGTTGAATTAGCAAGTATACAGTCTATAACGAAAATACCTGAAGATGGAACGACTGTTCCGTTCTTCTGATCTTCCTTTAGCTTTGGACATTCTCTTTTGTAATGGCCTATTCCATCACAATAAAGACAGCTTGATGTGGACTTGTCCTGCTTTGATTTAGCATTGCCCTTGGACTTTCCACCTTTCTTGAATGGTCTCTTTCTAGCCTTGAGTAAATCTTTGGCTTCACAGTCCAGTACTATTTCAGCCTTTCTGACAAGGTGAATAAATTCTGCAACTGTTTCTTCTCTTGGTTCACTTAGGTATAGTTGCTTGAAGCGACCAAACCCACTGTGTAGTGAATTGAGCAAGACAGAGACTGCCATCCTTTCGCTTATTGGTGTTCCTAGTAGACTTAGGCGATCAAAATATGAACACATAAGATCCACATGGAACCTCAGTGGGACGCCTACCCTCTGTTTAGTGCGAAGGAGCTGAACATGTGTTTCTTGGACCTCCATCCTATAACACCTGTTGGGAGAACTAACCTTTAGACCAGACATTGATTCAATCAACTCATGGACGTTCAGGTCCCTGTCCTCCGTACTTCCACGACAGATATCCCTCAGATTCTTGATGAGCGTAAAAGGTTCATAGGCTACAAACCTGTTAGCCCAATCATCAGGGATATTGTTCAGCATGAGACTCATAACCTTTTTGAGATCCGCATCCCAGGCGTAAAATCTCTCAGGGGTCATGTCTCTGGCATAGTAGCTTGGCATGGGATGTGACAGTACATACTCAAGTCCATTGAGTTTGACTATTTCAACTAGCTTAGCTTCCCATTCAAGAAAATTTGTCAGGTTCAGCTTGACCATAAGCTCAGAACCCATGATGATGTTTTGATTGTTGTTTGCCATATTAAAACTACAATTGAAAAGAATAAACAAATAAATAACCATTCACAGTTTCTCTTAATAAACTTAAATTCTAGCATACATGCATAATTCAATGTTTATTAAGCATTTTATTCAAATTATGTGTTCCGGCAGGTGTGAATAAAATGATTCCAAGATCCTAAAATCATTGAAGAACTAAGCACAGTTTGTCGACTTAATCCTAGAACATCTTAGGTAAGCAAAAGCCTTTTGCTAATAGTCTAGAAACTATTCTTGGTTGATAGGTACGTCTAAGAACTTATTAGGTAAACCTATCGAATTTGCCACGACATAAAAGGACTCCTTACTTATATCGTTGAGTTTCACCAAAACTAACATGTACTCACAATTATTTGTGTACCTTGCCCCTTTAGGACCAATAAGTAACACCTCGCTGAGCGAAAACTATTACTAGATTGATGTAAAGGATATCCAAGCAAGTGTATATTTTGGCATGGCACCTTTTAACTCAATTTTTAAGTTTTGAACTTAAGGCTCTTACTATGTTGGTTAGATTTTAAGTGAACTAAAATCCTTAATCATGCAACATAATCAAGCTTTTGATCTCATGCATTTTAAGACATATTTAAAAGCAATAAATAACTTAAAACATGCATAAAATAAATGTGATCTAGTATGGCCCGACTTCATCTTGAAGCTTTGACTTCAAAGTCCGTCTTGAAAATCTCCGTGGGAGGCACCATTTTCTTCAAATAGGATAAGCTATAACTAATTACAACTATTTGATGGTTCGCAGACCATATTTGAATTGAAAAATAACTTTGGTACTTTAGACCAATTACATTCAAATTAATGGTACGCAGACCATATTTTCTATCCTATTTGGGCCATACTAGTCACTTCATAACCTCCAAAACAGTACATATACAATATATACCATTCACCCATTCATTATCATGAATGGCCCACATAGCTGGTTAGTAAAACACATTATGCATCACGTAAACATTTGCAGCAATTAATCAAGGGCACCAATAATCTACCAATTATTCAGTCCTTATTAATTCTAATCAAGTTGTTTTAACCTTAAGGATTTGTAGACCTAATCAAGAGTTTATGACTAAAATACGCTCCCACTTAAACCAATAAATTCATATGCTTTACTAATTTTAAACATAAAAATGTATTTCTAGTCTAACCGGAAACATACAAATTTAATTAAAATTTAAAGCTCATATAAATTTATAATTGAATCCAAAAGTTTAATTTAATTTCAGTCGTGTTTAAATTAATTCATGATTTTAATTTTAGTAAAATAATTAGAATAAATAAAATTTATTATAATTACAATATTCAAAATTAAAATCCAAGAAAATAATTTAAATTATTAATTTTAAAATTAATTAAAATTACGTGAACTGAAATTTTCAAATTAAACATTCAAAACGATCTAATCGTAACTCAAACACCCTACGCATTGCACGCCCATGGGCCGCACGCACACAGCCATCGCTGGCCATGTGCGCGCAGCCCATGCGCTCGTCGCATAGCTGCTGCATCTCCATCGCAAGCCATCGCACGCTGTGGTGCTTGCTGCGCGCGCGCCAACGCTCGTCGCACGCGAGCCATCGCTCGCAGTGCGCGCGAGCCATCGTTTGCTGGGCGCGCGTCATCGCTCGCTGTGCGCGCGTCATCGCTCGCTGTGCGCGCGAGCAACGCTGGGCGCAGCGCTCGTGGCACGCGAGCTTGCGCTCGCTGCGCGCGAGGCTGCGCGCTCATGCGCGAGGCAGTGCGCGTTGTGGCGCAGCTCGCTTGCTGCCCACACGCGACTGCCTTGGCTCGCCCTTCGCCCATGCCCATTCATCCATTGCTCGTGGCCCACGACACAAGGCAGGGCTGCTGCCTTGTGCTCGTGCACTACGCCCTTGCTCATTGCATTCGTGCCGCACGGGCGACGAGCTCCCTTGCTCGTCGTCGCATGCCCGCATTATACAACACCCCTTAAGGGTAACACGAAGCGTCCATTGCTTTGTGCGTGCAAGTTATATGAACGAATCGCATAAAAATTTAAAATTTATAAAATTAATGACAAATTAATAAATATTATTAATTTCATAATTTTAGGGCGAAAAATCGAAACTTTATTATCCAATTGATTTCCGATTGTTATGGATTCAAGTCTAGGTCATAAAAATTTAAAATTTATCATAAATTTACAATTTTTATGGTGGTTTTTAATCATAGGTTTCTAATTAAATTACAATTAATTATGAAAATCAAATTAATTCTAAATTATTCTAATTTTCAACAAATTAATCATAATTACAAATTAGATTGCCTAATTAACAAGACTAGGCATTCAAACTTGTTAAACATATGCAGTAGATCAATCAAAAATTCAAGATTTATCAACAAGAATCGCAAATATTTAATTTAACATCTTAAATTTACGAAATTTTGCATTCGAAAAACTAAAATCTTCGAAAAGTCATAGTTAGGCTTCGAATTTGAGAATTCTGGGTTCGGCAGAAAAATATTATTTTTGTCAAAATTTTAGAATGCCTTTTACATGCGGAATTGACACAAAAATCACTCGATTTGGATGAGTAACGAAGAAACTGCCGAAAAACTGCGTACGTATAATTAAATAAACGCAATTTGCAATTAATTAACAATTACGAAAATTAATCACCCCTTTTAATTCTTGCAAATTTGTAATATTTAACCATGTTTATGCAATTAAGATTATGAAAATAATAAGGGGCTCGTGATACCACTGTTAGGTTATGATACATATGATATTACATAAATCATGCGGAAACAACCATTAACCCAGGATTACATATTATTTACACATAATCATATAGCATAATTTAGATGCATACTCTTTGTTGCGTGCCCTCCCTAGCTGTGCCCGAACCGAGCAAGAACAAGTCTTTAGGACTCCAAGTGTCGTCCCTCCGTAGATAGTCCACAGCACGTCCGGATCCGCCTTAAGATTGACCAACTAGAATCGCCCTTAAGGTACTAGAATTTTCGGCACTTTTGAGCAAGATGTGTGGCTGAATTTTTCTCTCAAAAACTCACTTTGAATACTTTGAAACTCGTTATAAATTGTGAACCCAGGCCACATATTTATAGGGTTATGGAAAGGGAATTGGAATCCTATTCAGATACAAATTAATTAAACCTAGAATCCTACAAGAACTCTAATTTAATTAATTTATCAAATAGAATTAGGAATTTAATCATTAACCGAACTCTGCACGTTTTAGGAAACGTGCACGAACACAAACACTTACGCACACACACACGGCAGCCTCGATGGGCCGCCCATGCGTGCGTGCGAGCAGCAGCCCACGCAGCGAGGCCTGCGCGAGCCACAAGCCCACGCAAGCACCCGCGCGCGCTGCGCGCGCTGTGCGCGCTGCCACGGCCTGCTGGGCCTGGCCTTGCGCTGGGCCTGGCGTGGCTGTTTGTGTGGCGCGCTTGGCTTGCTGGGCGATGGCCTGGCTTCGTGCTGGGCCCTCGTCCGGCAGGCCTCGTCCGATGCTTATTCGTACGATGCGCTTCCGATTAAATTTCCGATTCCGGAATTCATTTCCGATACGAACAATATTTAACATTTCCGATTCCGGAATTAATTTCCGTTTCGAACAAATATTTAATATTTCCGTTTCCGGAATTATTTTCCGATTCCGGTAATATTTCCGATTCTGACAATATTTCCGTTTCCGGCAATATTTCCGATTCTGGTAATATTTCCATTTCCGATAATATTTTCCGATACGTACCATGTTTCCGTTTCCGGCAACATCTACGACTTGGATAATATTTATATTTCCGATACGATCCATATTTCCTTTTCCGGTAATATCATCGTTTCCGGAGTATTCATTTCTTGCCTGTGACGATCTCAGCTCCCACTGAAACCAAGATCCGTCGATTCCGATCCTCCATAGATAGAGTATTTAATGCCATTAAATACTTGATCCGTTTACGTACTATTTGTGTGACCCTACGGGTTCAGTCAAGAGTAAGCTGTGGATTAATATCATTAATTCCACTTGAACTGAAGCGGCCTCTAGCTAGGCATTCAGCTCACTTGATCTCACTGAATTATTAACTTGTTAATTAATACTGAACCGCATTTATTAGACTTAACATAGAATGCATACTTGGACCAAGGGCATTATTTCCTTCAGCAGCATCTAGGGTCTATGCAAGCGCCAAGGATAGAAGACCGGTTGATGCGACACAATCATATTATGGTGTTATCGAAGAAATATGGGAGCTTGATTACAACAAATTTACGATCCCTGTATTCCGGTGCAAGTGGGCCAACAACCATAATGGGGTGAAACAAGATGAAATTTTTCCTGGTTTAACATTGGTTAACTTTGATCGATTAAGTGATAGTGACGAGCCATTCATTCTAGCATCACAAGCTAAGCAAATTTTCTATGTGGTAGACAATGTTGATCCTATATGACGTGCAGTTGCCCAAGGCAAGAGAAATATTATGGGTATTGATGATGTTGTGGATGAAGATGAGTATGACAAGTACGATGAAACACCCCTGTTACCAACGGCTGTTCAACCGTTACCGGAGGAGGAAGATGCAAATAATACTAATCATATGCGTACAGATCATAGGGAAGGAATTTGGGTTATAAACCGTAAATGAATAAGATGAGTTGGCTTCTGGGAATAGGTAATTCTAGCTAACTGAATATCAGATTAAATGTATCTTTTCTAGCATTTAGGAAGGTGTAGTTTGTACTTCCACATCTTTAATTCTTATTTTATACTTCCATTGTGTTCATGATTATACTTTTCTAGCTTTCTTTAATTCTTACTGTACTTCCACATCTTACTTTTGTTCCTGACCAAAGTTTTCTAACTTTCTGTGCAGATGACTTGAGATCCCCGAGTCAGAAATTTTCAGAAGCTTTCGGTGATTTGTGTCTTTTCAGAAGTTCTCAGAATCGGAAAATAAAGCACGTATTTACTTTTGGTGAGTTGTGCGTTTTCTTCTAGTGTTGCGCTAATTAACATGTCTCCTAATCTTGAGCTAGAATGACCTAAATCAAAACGAGCGGGCTTAAATTGACCTTAGTTGAATAAATTGACCTAAATTGACCTTAGTTGACTAAATTAGCATAAATATGAACCATAACTACCAAACAAGTCTCAAATGGCATAAATTGATTGGATTGAGTCTAGGTAAGTTAAAACTAATCATATTAATCATTTAAAAGGATTAAAATGAGTGTTTAGGTTCTTTAGTTCAAAGTTGGGAGCGGAAATTTCATTTTAGCTCTATATATGACATATAACGACCCAACGAGCCATAAATGTGCATGAATAGGTTCGAATGAGTTTTAGAAACTTAAAACTATGCATATTAGTCATGTAATAAGAATAAAATGAGTCATTAGGTTCTTTAGTTCAAAGTTGGGAGCGAAAATGTCATTTTAGCTCTATATATGACCTATAACGACCCAACGAGCCATAAATGTGCATAAATAGGTTGGAATGAGTTTTAGAAACTTAAAACTATGCATATTAGTCATGTAATAGGATTAAAATGAGTGTTTAGGTTCTTTAGTTCAAAGTTGGGAGCGAAAATGTCATTTTAGCTCTATATATGACCTATAACGACCCAACGAGCCTTAAATGTGCATAAATAGGTTGGAATGAGTTTTAGAAACTTAAAACTATGCATATTAGTCATGTAATAGGATTAAAATGAGTGTTTAGGTTCTTTAGTTCAAAGTTGGGAGCGGAAATGTCATTTTAGCTCTATATATGACCTATAACGACCCAACGAGCCTTAAATGTGCATAAATAGGTTGGAATGAGTTTTAGAAACTTAAAACTATGCATATTAGTCATGTAATAGGATTAAAATGAGTGTTTAGGTTTGTTAGTTCAAAGTTGGGAGCGAAAATGTCTTATTTTAGCATAAATATGAACCATAACGACCAAACAAGTCTCAAATGGCATAAATTGATTGGATTGAGTCTAGGAAAGTTAAAACTAATCATATTAATCATTTAAAAGGATTAAAATGAGTGTTTAGGTTTGTTAGTTCAAAGTTGGGAGCGAAAGTGTCATATTAGCCTAAAAATGAGTTCTTAGGTTCTTTAGTTCATAGTTGGGAGCAAAAATGCCTCATTTTATCATAAATATGAACCACAACGACCAAACAAGTCTCTAATGTGAATAAATAGATTGGATCGAGTCTTGGAAAGTTAAAATTAATCATATTAATCATTTAAAAGGTTAAAATGAGTCCTTATGTTCGTTAGTTCATAGCTGGGAGCGAAAATGTGTAAATGGACTAACATCAGGCTTGATGAGCAGCACATACCAATTTGCCACTTTCTGAAAACCATTTGCTGAACAAAGAATGAGCATTAACTTCAATCAACTGGGACTGTGGATATCTGAATTTGTAAGGTGAAACTATTAGGTCAAAAAAAAGTTTATACCACGGTCTCAGAGTGATAAATTATCTCAAGCTGCATAACACATCCAAACCTGGAGCTGAACCGAATTGACAGCTTCTGAGCCAATGCTTTACACAATGATGTTTTACCAGTACCTGGGGGTCCGTGTAGAAGAATGATTCTGCCATTGAAAAGGAAAGACTTAGTAGAAAAAGAGAGGAAAAGGAAAGGTAGTCAACTGGGGTTGTTCCACTAGCAACCCCAGTGTATCTATCTAGAAAGAATGTAGTAGTGTTAACTTCAAACAATAATATTTGGGTCTAATCACAATGGAGCTTTTAAAATTCAAAACATGGTCAAGATATCTACAGGATTACTTTGTTATAATGATGACTTCCATACTGCTATTATAATACATTATTCAGAAACATATTTCCTGTTCAAAGATGTGAAATGAATGTAATTTTAAAATACAAATTCAGGGCATTTGACATCAGTACAAGTGAAAGTCAACTTTTAGGATCATAAACATAATTAGTGACTTCTAAAGCATAAGAAATGGTCTTTTCTCTATAGCATGCTTTCTTTTCAAAGCTTAAGATAAATATAAAGGAAAAAAAGATAACGCAAGTTCAAGTGTATTGGGCCCACTTTCTAATATGCGGAGTACTTCTTTCTCTTATAGCTGGTCTTAGATTAAGTAATTTGTGTTGTATCACACATTTTCTAGAATGCACTTTCAGCATGTGTCTATGTGACATACATCTAGTTTATTTCTACTCAGCAAGCCTGTAAACTTAACTCAGTGATCATCATTTACCAGCTAGAGTATCAAACAATGAACACTGAACTTCATAAATTCAATGCTTGCTAATCAGCTAACTTATTGCAAGCTTCTAAATAAATCGAGTTTGTAGTAAGAAGCTGAGCATCCTTAAACTACGTGGCTTTTGGCTGATGAAAGGACTGAACAGTCATACAAGTTAATGAGAAAGTTGCTGTAATCAGTTATTAGGAGTAACTGATCTAGGTGAGAAACTGCAATTAGAGAACCTTTAGCCTTCTCTCTGATAAATAAATTTAAAAAAATTCAGATGATGACCTGTACTCTGTATTACACTACTATTACTGTATTAGAAAAGAATATAGTTCTGCTTTCAAGAGGAAAAATAAACTTCTGTAGCAGGAACACAGCGTAGAAATCTTCCATTTATACTTTATAGCATTTTAAACTCTCTCTAAACCGATCCAATATAATGATTAAAAAAACTGATTAAAAGAGAAATATGATAGTAGTGTGAAATAGAAAACATAAGCTATCAACAGAGCTAATAGATTCAAGACAACATACCAAAAATTAAGAGATATGGGATAAAATGATCTCATGTTAATGATATTAGTTTAATTCTTATGCATATCTCTTATGCTGTTAGTTTGTTAAACAGATCAGAGACATTCATTACTAGATTTTAGTTATTTTAAACCTATGTAATCTAACACAGGTTTACAGTAGCTAAAATGTATGAATGAATATCTCTAATCTGTAGAACAAAACTAACATAACAAGAGACATACATAAGAATGAAACTAATACCACTAATATGAGATTTGTGCTCCATTACCGATTCCAAGACACAAAGAACGGATTAACACCCTTTTCACTAAAAAGCAATGCGCTCGCTGCATATCGCAACAATCTTTCCTTCAGTCCAGATTCGAAGATCAAGCTGCAGATGCAACAGTCATATTGTTATAATTCGAACAAAATCAACAAGGGGGGAACATTGCAGATCAGGTCAGCACAGATCAGTGCAGATCAGATCAGCACTGATCTGTGCTGATCTGTTCTGCACTGATCTGTGCTGATCTGTTCTGCACTGATCTGTGCTGATCTGTTCTGCATTGATCTGTGCTGATCTGATCAGCACTGATCTGTGCTGATCAGATCTGCACTGATCAGTGCAGATCAGATCAGCACAGATCAGTGCTGATCAGATCAGTGCAGAACAGATCAGTGCAAATATCACAGATCAGATCAGCACTGATCAGTGCAGATCAGTGCTGATCTGATCTGCACTGATCAGTGCTGATCTGATCTGTGATATCTGCACTGATCTGATATCCTTCTGTATGCTAGAGCACTGATTTGCTGCTGCGCGCACATTTTGTAACCACTCTTCTGTATGTTTTACTTGATGCAGGAACAACATAGGTACGATGAATGAAAACCAAATTGTTGTTAGGCATGAATCAGAAGGTGGCAAGACTCCCACAACGCGTGACGAATCACAAGATGTTAGTACGATTACAAAGACCATTAAAGGCCGTGGTCCGTCAAAAGGTGTTAAAGTCGCTAAGCCTATGTTCCTTGAGTATAATGTATATAATGTCCCCGATGGACAATGGTCTCATGAATACGGGAAGCAAGTTGGGAGTTGTGCTACTAGAATTAATATTAACGTCCCATTATATCCAAAGGTAGATGAGCAAATCAAGAAGGGGTTTTGGGAGGAGACTAAGGTAAGCATTGGATATTAACTTGATTTGTATATTTTAGGGATTATTTAATTTGATTTAAATACTATTTTTATAATCTAACTTTTTTTAATTATTAACAGCTTATGTTCCACATTACTGATGATTCTAATCATTCGAGGGAGAAATATTTTCATTCTTGTGTGGCGAAACGATTTAGTTGTTTCAAGAGCAAGTTGGTGCGCCGATGGATAACTATGAAGGAAAAGAAGCCAAAAAATCAAACAAACAAGATGCCTTGGGATGTCTACAACCATATCACAGAGGATGATTGGAAGACTTTTGTTAAACATTATTTCCTGCCAGAGTCATTGGTAATGATAATATTTCTTTAACTTGTCCTTAAAGAGTTTTTCATGTAGCAAACTGACATTGGTTCTAGGACAAAAAGTTATCAGAAAAAACATTTATTTCCATCTTTTTATGTTGTCTTTGACAGCTTCGTAGTGAAAAGGCGAGGAAAAGTGCATCATGCAACAAGAACCCACATCGCACCGGCCAAAAGGGTTATAATAGAAAGCGACTAGATTGGATAAAGGATGGACGACTTCCACCAGATGCAGCTTTACCTATCTCGAGTAGCTCCTCGGTGAACTCATCAGTGACCTCAAATGTTAATAGAGTTAGAAAATACAGATCAAAGGAGTGGATTTTGGCCCATCAAGTACAAAATAAAGAGGGAAAGTGGGAAATTGACCCAAACGATACAGAAGTTGTTGAAATCGCAACAAAAGCTGTAAGTAGCGATAATTAATTAATATTTACTTGCTTTGATTAGAGAATATAAAGTAATTTTACTTTCCTAATTGGCAGTTAGAGTACATCGTAGAAGAGGAAAAAGGAAATCTTTCTTTCGAACAGGGTGAGGATGCCCTCACTAAAGCTATAGGGAAAAAAGATCATCGTGGGCGTGTCAAGGGAACAGGTGGCATGGTTGGTATCAAAAAGGCTTTCGGTCCGTGTATTCGACATAGTAGAAGTGACCATGGTGAAGCTTCATCAGAAAATTACGAATCAATCAGAGCTTCTGTGACAAAGGAGTTTGAAGGTGAATTAGAGAAAAGGGTAGAGAAAAGGGTGGCAGAGGCCCTCCAAAAGCAACTAAGCACCTTGTTAAAAACAGGACAACTAAACTCCATTTCTACCCCGATACCTGATGACCTCCACTTAAATGATTCTGCCAGAGTTGACCTTGATGTTAGTGCTACAAGAACCACTCGTCACATCTTAGTGCCGCAACCACGCGAGCTAAAGGTACGACGTAGTCACTCTTTTTTAACATAGTTGCTTGATCCTTTTATGTTTTTAGTTGACATTTACTTAATAATCTGTATCACTTACAAAGTTGCATTGAAACCTTTGTTTATGAAGGAAAGGACTCCATGTCGTCTTGCCCTTGAGGAGAAAGTTTCAGGCAACAACATTGTCGTGGCGGATGGTATGGTACAACCCTCAGATGGTGCATTGCCCCAACATTTTACATCGATGAAGCCTGGTCACTATAAAGTCCAAGTTGATTTTGTTTACGACGGACATGTTGATGATATTCTTCCGGTACCTACGGGAGATGGTTTCACTAACTTAGGCGGTGCTCTGGGTAGTTTTGTGCAATGGCCCATACACTTAGTGATTTTCGAAGACGGCGAGGTATATATGTTTTATTGTTTAGAATGTATATGTTCACGCAAGCACATTCGACATCTTACCTACTCTTGTTTTTGTTGAATTTTAAAGGATTGTACTTCACCTCCTAAAAAGAAGTCCAAGTCTAATGTTTCTAAAGAGAGGGATGGTAGCTCCAAGAAAAAGACAACGGTGTTAGCGGCCCAAAAGAAGACAACAGACTTACCATCCAAGGTAAACCCTCTAAAACTCATTCGAACCTAAAATGACATTTCCGCTCCCAACTTTGAACTAAAGAACCTAAGGACTCATTTGATTCTTATTACACGACTAATATGCATAGTTTTAAGTTTCTAAAACTCATTCGAACCTATTTATGCACATTTAAGGCTCGTTGGGTCGTTATAGGTCATATATTGAGCTAAAATGACATTTTCGCTCCCAACTTTGAACTAAAGAACCTAAACATTCATTTTAATCTTATTACATGACTAATATGCATAGTTTTAAGTTTCTAAAACTCATTCGAACCTATTCATGCACATTTAAGGCTCGTTGGGTTGTTATATGTCATATATAGAGCTAAAATGACATTTTCGCTCCCAACTTTGAACTAAAGAACCTAAGGACTCATTTGATTCTTATTACACGACTAATATGCATAGTTTTAAGTTTCTAAAACTCATTCGAACCTATTTATGCACATTTAAGGCTCGTTGGGTCGTTATAGGTCATATATTGAGCTAAAATGACATTTTCGCTCCCAAATTTGAACTAAAGAACCTAAGGACTCATTTGATTCTTATTACACGACTAATATGCATAGTTTTAAGTTTCTAAAACTCATTCGAACCTAATTATGCACATTTAAGGCTCGTTGGGTCGTTATAGGTCATATATTGAGCTAAAATGACATTTTCGCTCCCAAATTTGAACTAAAGAACCTAAGGACTCATTTGATTCTTATTACACGACTAATATGCATAGTTTTAAGTTTCTAAAACTCATTCGAACCTATTTATGCACATTTAAGGCTCGTTGGGTCGTTATAGGTCATTTATTGAGCTAAAATGACATTTTCGCTCCCAAATTTGAACTAAAGAACCTAAGGACTCATTTGATTTTTCTTACATGACTAATATGCATAGTTTTAAGTTTCTAAAACTCATTCGAACCTATTTATGCACATTTAAGGCTCGTTGGGTCGTTATAGGTCATATATAGAGCTAAAATGACATTTCCGCTCCCAACTTTGAACTAAAGAACCTAAGGACTCATTTGATTCTTATTACATGACTAATATGCATAGTTTTAAGTTTCTAAAACTAATTCGAACCTATTTATGCACATTTATGGCTCGTTGGGTCGTTATAGGTCATATATAGAGCTAAAATGACATTTCCGCTCCCAACTTTGAACTAAAGAACCTAAGGACTCATTTGATTCTTATTACATGACTAATATGCATAGTTTTAAGTTTCTAAAACTCATTCGAACCTATTTATGCACATTTAAGGCTCGTTGGGTCGTTATAGGTCATATATAGAGCTAAAATGACATTTCCGCTCCCAACTTTAAACTAAAGAACCTAAGGACTCATTTGATTCTTATTACATGACTAATATGCATAGTTTTAAGTTTCTAAAACTAATTCGAACCTATTTATGCACATTTATGGCTCGTTGGGTCGTTATAGGTCATATATAGAGCTAAAATGACATTTCCGCTCCCAACTTTGAACTAAAGAACCTAAGGACTCATTTGATTCTTATTACATGACTAATATGCATAGTTTTAAGTTTCTAAAACTCATTCGAACCTATTTATGCACATTTATGGCTCGTTGGGTCATTATAGGTCATATATAGAGCTAAAATGACATTTCCGCTCCCAACTTTGAACTAAAGAACCTAAGGACTCATTTGATTCTTATTACATGACTAATATGCATAGTTTTAAGTTTCTAAAACTAATTCGAACCTATTTATGCACATTTATGGCTCGTTGGGTCGTTATAGGTCATATATAGAGCTAAAATGACATTTCCGCTCCCAACTTTGAACTAAAGAACCTAAGGACTCATTTGATTCTTATTACATGACTAATATGCATAGTTTTAAGTTTCTAAATCTCATTCGAACCTATTTATGCACATTTAAGGTTCGTTGGGTTGTTATAGGTCATATATAGAGCTAAAATGACATTTTCGCTCCCAACTTTGAACTAAAGAACCTAAGGACTCATTTGATTCTTATTACATGACTAATGTTAATTGACTATTGTTATAGGAATTTTCGCATCCAAAGAAGTCGAATTCTAAGCCTAAGTCCAACTTAGAGGTCGTGGGTAGTTGTGATCGTAAAACACAAGAATCAACCACCAAAAGCAAGAAAGCGGGACTTGTACACGATGCAATTCAAGGTCTTGGCCCGTCATGCAAATACTTGCAGTTTATCATGACTTCGGCGCCTGATGATATATATGATAATACTACCATCCCATTGGCGGCCTCAGTTTGGCACTCGGATTTTGATCAAGAAACATACATAACTGCGTCTGATATAGGAGAGTTCCTTCGCGGGGCGTGCTTAAACATTTCAGCGATCCAAGTCTACATATTGTAATTAAATGTTTTATTGTTGTTAATATAACTATTATTTCTTTGATGTTTTTTCTCTTTATCGATCTTAATAGTGTAATCTTGTTTATTTTGTAGGTGTTTATTGCACGATCATGCCAAATCATTTGAAATGTCTCGGATTTCGTTCATTTGTCCCGAGATTATGTCAAGCACTAGAATCAAGGCCGACCCTGGAGCGCCAACAATGTATTTGAAAAACATTTTCCAAGCTGAAATTGAAAAGGAGAAGATGGGTAATCCTAACCTAACTAATTGGTTTTTAATCCCATATAATCAAGAGTAAGTGTGTTATATTATATAAGTTTCATATAAAATATTAATTATTATTGTTATTAAATATTTAATATATCATTTATAAATTATACAGAAATCATTGGAATTTATACGTGATGGACCTACGTAGAGGTTATGTATATATTTTCGATTCTGCTAGAGATCCACGTCGAGCAGATTATGCATGGGGAATCTTGAGTTTGTAAGTTCTTTTGCTTACAAATTACATTAGTCTTTAAGAAACCTAAGCCAAAATCATATTCATGAGTACCCATGTTTCGTTAATTTTCTAGGGCATACCAAGTGTACAAGTGCAATGGTGGGCATTGTCCGAATAAAACGAGTTTTAAGTCGTGTAAACCAATTCATATAGAGGTATAACATGTTTCTTAATTAGCTTTTTGCTTTGTTTTTATTAATTATTGGCCTTGCAAGATAAAGTATTATGTTTCTTAATCAGTGTGCTCAACAAATCGGCGGAACTGAGTGTGGCTATTACGTTATGAAGTTCATGTTAGAGATAGTAACGTTACAACATGACTATGAAGGCCGGCTAGATGAGGTAATTAAGTAACTAATTGATTCGTATTCTAGACTATTAATACATTGTCATTAGTTGCTTGAATGTTAAAATGTGACATTTCATTTGCATTTAATCGATCTAATGCTCCATCAATTTTTTGTTTTTGTAAGGTCTATACTCCGAGGACTGCGCCTTATGCTAGTGAGGAAATTGATGTGGTTCGTGAGCAATGGGCGAAGTTTTTTACCACCAAGTATTTATTATTGACCTGAGGGCGCTTGATCGTGTTGGTTTAGATGTTATAGAACAATCTTTTATGTTAAAATGTATGCGTACGTTGAAATTGGAACGTAAATATATTTAAATGTATCGGTATGTGCACTTTTGGTTTTGGGATATATACAAAACTCCAGTTGTTGTTTTTATATTTGTTATACAGGTTGCGTTATTCTATTATTGTTTTGACAGGTTTCTATATTTGGTGCAAGGCACTCTAGGTACCTAAACAAAATTAGAATTTTCCCGCCAAAAGTGCTTTTTTGCAGCGTACATATATGTTGTACGCTGCAACAAGGGAAAAAAATTTCGCAAAAATTCAGACTTGTTGCAGCGTACAAATAAATGTACGCTGCAAAAAATTGAGTAATTCAGACTTGTTGCAGCGTACAAATAAATGTACGCTGCAAAAAGTTGAGTCTGTTGCAGCGGGCTTTTATATGTACGCTGCAACAAGTCCAAAATTTTGCCAATTTTTTGGCACTTGTTGCAGCGTACATCTAAAAGCCCGCTGCAACAAATCACTTTTTGCAGCGAACTTGTACGCTGCAACAAGTTCAGACTTGTTGCAGGCCCCCCAGTTGCAGCATACGATGTACGCTGCAACAGGGGTCTAAAAGCCCGCTGCAATAAGGGTTTTTTCTACTAGTGAATACAAATGACACTTGTGTTATCACCGTAGATGGGAACACAGTCATAGATGATACCAAAATCTTTTAACTGTTGTTTTATCCACAGTATTTGTGAGCAACAAGCTGCAGCAGCTACGTAAGTACTCAGCTTCAGCTGTGGATAGAGCAACAGTGTTTTGTTTCTTGAAACCCCAAGAAACCATGCATGGACCTAGGAACTGTACCATACCTGATGTGCTCTTTCTATTTACTAGATCACCTGCATAGTCAGCATCAGCATATCCTTTTAACTCAAATGATCCACTTCTTGGATAGATCAGGCATAGGTCATCTGTTTCTTTGAGATATCTAAGTATCCTTTTTCTAGCAGTTAAGTGAGATTCCTTTGGATTGGATTGAAATCTTGCACATAGTCCTACACTAAAAGAAATGTCAGGTCTACTAGCAGTTAGATATAGGAGTGATCCAATCATACCTCTATACTTTGTTTGATTTACACTTTTCCCATTTGGATCAGTGTCTAATCTGGTAGTTGTTCCCATGGAAGTGTGATTCACCTTAGCAGATTCTAGCTCATATCTTTTTAGGAGTTCCTTCACATACTTCTATTGATGGATCATGATTCCTTCCTCAATTTGTTTGATTTGCAAACCAAGGAAAAAGTTGAGTTCCCCTATCATGCTCATTTCAAATTCACTGCTCATCAAGTTTGCAAAATCCTTGCACAAGTTCTCATTAGTTGCTCCAAATAATATATCATCAACATAAATGAACACTAGTAGAAAAAACCCTTATTGCAGCGGGCTTTTAGACCCCTGTTGCAGCGTACATCGTATGCTGCAACTGGGGGGCCTGCAACAAGTCTGAACTTGTTGCAGCGTACATGTTCGCTGCAAAAAGTGATTTGTTGCAGCGGGCTTTTAGATGTACGCTGCAACAAGTGCCAAAAAATTGGCAAAATTTTGGACTTGTTGCAGCGTACATATAAAAGCCCGCTGCAACAGACCCAACTTTTTGCAGCGTACATTTATTTGTACGCTGCAACAAGTCTGAATTACTCAATTTTTTGCAGCGTACATTTATTTGTACGCTGCAACAAGTCTGAATTTTTGCGAAATTTTTTTCCCTTGTTGCAGCGTACAACATATATGTACGCTGCAAAAAAGCACTTTTGGCGGGAAAATTCTAATTTTGTTTAGGGATACCTAGAGTGCCTTGCACCAAATATAGAAACCTGTCAAAACAATAATAGAATAACGCAACCTGTATAACAAATATAAAAACAACAACTGGAGTTTTGTATATATCCCAAAACCAAAAGTGCACATACCGATACATTTAAATACATTTACGTTCCAATTTCAAAGTACGCATACATTTTAACATAAAAGATTGTTCTATAACATCTAAACCAACACGATCAAGCGCCATCAGGTCAATAATAAATACTTGGTGGTAAAAAACTTCGCCCATTGCTCACGAACCACATCAATTTCCTCACTAGCATAAGGCGCAGTCCTCGGAGTATAGACCTTACAAAAACAAAAAATTGATGGAGCATATATTAGATCGATTAAATGCAAATGAAATGTCACATTTTAACATTCAAGCAACTAATGACAATGTATTAATAGTCTAGAATACGAATCAATTAGTTACTTAATTACCTCATCTAGCCGGCCTTCATAGTCATGTTGTAACGTGACTATCTCTAACATGAACTTCATAACGTAATAGCCACACTCAGTTCCGCCGATTTGTTGAGCACACTGATTAAGAAACATAATACTTTATCTTGCAAGGCCAATAATTAATAAAAACAAAGCAAAAAGCTAATTAAGAAACATGTTATACCTCTATATGAATGGGTTTACACGACTTAAAACTCGTTTTATTCGGACAATGCCCACCATTGCACTTGTACACTTGGTATGCCCTAGAAAATTAACGAAACATGGGTACTCATGAATATGATTTTGGCTTAGGTTTCTTAAAGACTAATGTAATTTGTAAGCAAAAGAACTTACAAACTCAAGATTCCCCATGCATAATCTGTTCGACGTGGATCTCTAGCAGAATCGAAAATATATACATAACCTCTACGTAGGTCCATCACGTATAAATTCCAATGATTTCTGTATAATTTATAAATGATATATTAAATATTTAATAACAATAATAATTAATATTTTATATGAAACTTATATAATATAACACACTTACTCTTGATTATATGGGATTAAAAACCAATTAGTTAGGTTAGGATTACCCATCTTCTCCTTTTCAATTTCAGCTTGGAAAATGTTTTTCAAATACATTGTTGGCGCTCCAGGGTCGGCCTTGATTCTAGTGCTTGACATAATCTCGGGACAAATGAACGAAATCCGAGACATTTCAAATGATTTGGCATGATCGTGCAATAAACACCTACAAAATAAACAAGATTACACTATTAAGATCGATAAAGAGAAAAAACTTCAAAGAAATAATAGTTTTATTAACAACAATAAAACATTTAATTACAATATGTAGACTTGGATCGCTGAAATGTTTAAGCACGCCCCGCGAAGGAACTCTCCTATATCAGACGCAGTTATGTATGTTTCTTGATCAAAATCCGAGTGCCAAACTGAGGCCGCCAATGGGATGGTAGTATTATCATATATATCATCAGGCGCCGAAGTCATGATAAACTGCAAGTATTTGCATGACGGGCCAAGACCTTGAATTGCATCGTGTACAAGTCCCGCTTTCTTGCTTTTGGTGGTTGATTCTTGTGTTTTACGATCACAACTACCCACGACCTCTAAGTTGGACTTAGGCTTAGAATTCGACTTCTTTGGATGCGAAAATTCCTATAACAATAGTCAATTAACATTAGTCATATAATAAGAATCAAATGAGTCATTAGGTTCTTTAGTTCAAAGTTGGGAGCGAAAATGTCATTTTAGCTCAATATATGACCTATAACGACCCAACGAGCCATAAATGTGCATAAATAGGTTCGAATGAGTTTTAGAAACTTAAAACTATGCATATTAGTCGTGTAATAAGAATCAAATGAGTCCTTAGGTTCTTTAGTTCAAAGTTGGGAGCGAAAATGTCATTTTAGGTCTATATATGACCTATAACGACCCAACGAGCCATAAATGTGCATAATTAGGTTCGAATGAGTTTTAGAAACTTAAAACTATGCATATTAGTCATGTAATAGGATTAAAATGAGTGTTTAGGTTCTTTAGTTCAAAGTTGGGAGCGGAAATGTCATTTTAGCTCTATATATGACATATAACGACCCAACGAGCCATAAATGTGCATGAATAGGTTCGAATGAGTTTTAGAAACTTAAAACTATGCATATTAGTCATGTAATAAGAATAAAATGAGTCATTAGGTTCTTTAGTTCAAAGTTGGGAGCGAAAATGTCATTTTAGCTCTATATATGACCTATAACGACCCAACGAGCCATAAATGTGCATAAATAGGTTGGAATGAGTTTTAGAAACTTAAAACTATGCATATTAGTCATGTAATAGGATTAAAATGAGTGTTTAGGTTCTTTAGTTCAAAGTTGGGAGCGAAAATGTCATTTTAGCTCTATATATGACCTATAACGACCCAACGAGCCTTAAATGTGCATAAATAGGTTGGAATGAGTTTTAGAAACTTAAAACTATGCATATTAGTCATGTAATAGGATTAAAATGAGTGTTTAGGTTCTTTAGTTCAAAGTTGGGAGCGAAAATGTCATTTTAGCTCTATATATGACCTTTAACGACCCAACGAGCCTTAAATGTGCATAAATAGGTTCGAATGAGTTTTAGAAACTTAAAACTATGCATATTAGTCATGTAATAGGATTAAAATGAGTGTTTAGGTTCTTTAGTTCAAAGTTGGGAGCGAAAATGTCATTTTAGCTCTATATATGACCTTTAACGACCCAACGAGCCTTAAATGTGCATAAATAGGTTCGAATGAGTTTTAGAAACTTAAAACTATGCATATTAGTCATGTAATAAGAATCAAATGAGTCCTTAGCTTCTTTAGTTCAAATTTGGGAGCGAAAATGTCATTTTAGCTCAATATATGACCTATAACGACCCAACGAGCCTTAAATGTGCATAAATAGGTTCGAATGAGTTTTAGAAACTTAAAACTATGCATATTAGTCGTGTAATAAGAATCAAATGAGTCCTTAGGTTCTTTAGTTCAAAGTTGGGAGCGAAAATGTCATTTTAGGTTAATATATGACCTATAACGACCCAACGAGCCTTAAATGTGCATAATTAGGTTCGAATGAGTTTTAGAAACTTAAAACTATGCATATTAGTCGTGTAATAAGAATCAAATGAGTCCTTAGGTTCTTTAGTTCAAAGTTGGGAGCGAAAATGTCATTTTAGGTTCGAATGAGTTTTAGAGGGTTTACCTTGGATGGTAAGTCTGTTGTCTTCTTTTGGGCCGCTAACACCGTTGTCTTTTTCTTGGAGCTACCATCCCTCTCTTTAGAAACATTAGACTTGGACTTCTTTTTAGGAGGTGAAATACAATCCTTTAAAATTCAACAAAAACAAGAGTAGGTAAGATGTCGAATGTGCTTGCGTGAACATATACATTCTAAACAATAAAACATATATACCTCGCCGTCTTCGAAAATCACTAAGTGTATGGGCCATTGCACAAAACTACCCAGAGCACCGCCTAAGTTAGTGAAACCATCTCCCGTAGGTACCGGAAGAATATCATCAACATGTCCGTCGTAAACAAAATCAACTTGGACTTTATAGTGACCAGGCTTCATCGATGTAAAATGTTGGGGCAATGCACCATCTGAGGGTTGTACCATACCATCCGCCACGACAATGTTGTTGCCTGAAACTTTCTCCTCAAGGGCAAGACGACATGGAGTCCTTTCCTTCATAAACAAAGGTTTCAATGCAACTTTGTAAGTGATACAGATTATTAAGTAAATGTCAACTAAAAACATAAAAGGATCAAGCAACTATGTTAAAAAAGAGTGACTACGTCGTACCTTTAGCTCGCGTGGTTGCGGCACTAAGATGTGACGAGTGGTTCTTGTAGCACTAACATCAAGGTCAACTCTGGCAGAATCATTTAAGTGGAGGTCATCAGGTATCGGGGTAGAAATGGAGTTTAGTTGTCCTGTTTTTAACAAGGTGCTTAGTTGCTTTTGGAGGGCCTCTGCCACCCTCTTCTCTACCCTTTTCTCTAATTCACCTTCAAACTCCTTTTTCACAGAAGCTCTGATTGATTCGTAATTTTCTGATGAAGCTTCACCATGGTCACTTCTACTATGTCGAATACACGGACCGAAAGCCTTTTTGATACCAACCATGCCACCTGTTCCCTTGACACGCCCACGATGATCTTTTTTCCCTATAGCTTTAGTGAGGGCATCCTCACCCTGTTCGAAAGAAAGATTTCCTTTTTCCTCTTCTGCGATGTACTCTAACTGCCAATTAGGAAAGTAAAATTACTTTATATTCTCTAATCAAAGCAAGTAAATATTAATTAATTATCGCTACTTACAGCTTTTGTTGCGATTTCAACAACTTCTGAATCGTTCGGGTCAATTTCCCACTTTCCCTCTTTATTTTGTACTTGATGGGCCAAAATCCACTCCTTTGATCTGTATTTTCTAACTCTATTAACATTTGAGGTCACTGATGAGTTCACCGAGGAGCTACTCGAGATAGGTAAAGCTGCATCTGGTGGAAGTCGTCCATCCTTTATCCAATCTAGTCGCTTTCTATTATAACCCTTTTGGCCGGTGCGATGTGGGTTCTTGTTGCATGATGCACTTTTCCTCGCCTTTTCACTACGAAGCTGTCAAAGACAACATAAAAAGATGGAAATAAATGTTTTTTCTGATAACTTTTTGTCCTAGAACCAATGTCAGTTTGCTACATGAAAAACTCTTTAAGGACAAGTTAAAGAAATATTATCATTACCAATGACTCTGGCAGGAAATAATGTTTAACAAAAGTCTTCCAATCATCCTCTGTGATATGGTTGTAGACATCCCAAGGCATCTTGTTTGTTTGATTTTTTGGCTTCTTTTCCTTCATAGTTATCCATCGGCGCACCAACTTGCTCTTGAAACAACTAAATCGTTTCGCCACACAAGAATGAAAATATTTCTCCCTCGAATGATTAGAATCATCAGTAATGTGGAACATAAGCTGTTAATAATTAAAAAAAGTTAAATTATAAAAATAGTATTTAAATCAAATTAAATAATCCCTAAAATATACAAATCAAGTTAATATCCAATGCTTACCTTAGTCTCCTCCCAAAACCCCTTCTTGATTTGCTCATCTACCTTTGGATATAATGGGACGTTAATATTAATTCTAGTAGCACAACTCCCAACTTGCTTCCCGTATTCATGAGACCATTGTCCATCGGGGACATTATATACATTATACTCAAGGAACATAGGCTTAGCGACTTTAACACCTTTTGACGGACCACGGCCTTTAATGGTCTTTGTAATCGTACTAACATCTTGTGATTCGTCACGCGTTGTGGGAGTCTTGCCACCTTCTGATTCATGCCTAACAACAATTTGGTTTTCATTCATCGTACCTATGTTGTTCCTGCATCAAGTAAAACATACAGAAGAGTGGTTACAAAATGTGCGCGCAGCAGCAAATCAGTGCTCTAGCATACAGAAGGATATCAGATCAGTGCAGATATCACAGATCAGATCAGCACTGATCAGTGCAGATCAGATCAGCACTGATCTGCACTGATCAGATCAGCACAGATCAGCACAGATCAGTGCTGATCAGATCTGCACTGATCAGTGCTGATCTGATCTGTGATATCTGCACTTCTCTGTTCTGCACTGATCTGATCAGCACTGAACTGTGCTGATCTGATCTGCACTGATCAGTGTAGATCAGATCAGCACAGATCAGTGCTGATCAGATCAGCACAGATCAGTGCAGAACAGATCAGCACAGATCAGTGCAGAACAGATCAGCACAGATCAGTGCTGATCTGATCTGCACAGATCAGTGCAGAACAGATCAGCACAGATCAGTGCAGAACAGATCAGCACAGATCAGTGCTGATCTGATCTGCAGTGATCTGTGCTGACCTGATCTGCAATGTTCCCCCCTTGTTGATTTTGTTCGAATTATAACAATATGACTGTTGCATCTGCAGCTTGAGACAGGTAGTCAGGTAAGTCCATTTTTTTAAAGTGAAACCATAGAGGAACAATTGACACTATTTTAACCAAATATTTGGTTAATAAAATTTCATCAAGGATTTGCAGATGCTAGTTTTATGGCAGTCAGAAGAGATAAATCAAGGTCAATTTTGAAACAACAGCAACTAACAGTACCACTCCCCACCAATTTTAAGTCTCTAGTTTGTGCAAAGGGGATCATGCAAAAGAGATGGCACTAATTGAAGAATGAACGAGAAATTTAAGTGTAAATATGTCAAAGCTCAACATAATGGAAAATCAATAAGAACAGCATAGAGAGAAAGAAATTTAGGGGCTGTTTGGTTCCCCAGACTTCCCCCTGGACTTGGATTCCCCCAAATTTCTATCAGTCTCTCATTGGTCAATGACTCAATGGTCACCACCATCATCCCAAATCAATCCACCCCACCCCACCATCACCTCACCACCACTATCACCGTCACCTCACTAGTCACCACTAAAGCAACTCTCACTTCCACCCACCATGGATACATCACCAGAAAAACCAACCTTCACATCCCTTCCTTGATCCATTTCACCCCTTTTCCCTCTTTTTATTCCTCTCCGCTTTTTGTTAGGGACCAAAACATCGCTTTACAATGTAATTGAACAATTGATAGAATACTAAGTTGACACATGCTCCGGCCTTCAAAGAATCAAATCATATCAAAGAATTTGAACTCTATAGCAGCAACAAGCCAACAAGCATGAAAAATTATATATGTGGAATGCACTGATCTGTGCAGATCTGATCAGCATAGATCAGTGCTGATCAGATCAGCACTGATCTGTGCTGATCTGTTCTGCACTGATCAGATCTGCAGAACAGATCAGCACAGATCAGTGCTGATCTGATCTGCACTGATCTGTGCAGATCAGATCAGCACAGATCAGTGCAGAACAGATCAACACAGATCAGTGCTACCCTCATCTGATCTGCATTGATCTGCATGTGCTGATCTGATCTGCAATGTTCTTTGTCATTCTTGGTGTGTTTGTTGAGGCAATATGAGAATGCAGGGCAGCTAACTCATTCTATAAACAAGTTCTATTAATCTAGTATAGTACGGAGTAGTATGTAAGTTAGATCGTAAAATGAAATTATGTAATTGAGTTTCACTTAAACTCAAGCAACAATCATTAAGAAACTTAATGAGGAAATCTGACAATCTCACTTCTCTTATATCATGAAATCATATACTCATATGAGATAAGTCTAGAAAACACCACTTATGCTAAAATGAGGCATTTTCGCTCCCAGCTATGAACTAACGAACATAAGGACTCATTTTAACCTTTTAAATGATTAATATGATTAATTTTAACTTTCCAAGACTCGATCCGATCTATTTATTCACATTAGAGACTTGTTTGGTCGTTGTGGTTCATATTTATGATAAAATGAGGCATTTTTGCTCCCAACTATGAACTAAAGAACCTAAGAACTCATTTTTAGGCTAATATGACACTTTCGCTCCCAACTTTGAACTAACAAACCTAAACACTCATTTTAATCCTTTTAAATGATTAATATGATTAGTTTTAACTTTCCTAGACTCAATCCAATCAATTTATGCCATTTGAGACTTGTTTGGTCGTTATGGTTCATATTTATGCTAAAATAAGACATTTTCGCTCCCAACTTTGAACTAAAGAACCTAAACACTCATTTTAATCCTATTACATGACTAATATGCATAGTTTTAAGTTTCTAAAACTCATTCCAACCTATTTATGCACATTTAAGGCTCGTTGGGTCGTTAAAGGTCATATATAGAGCTAAAATGACATTTCCGCTCCCAACTTTGAACTAAAGAACCTAAACACTCATTTTAATCCTATTACATGACTAATATGCATAGTTTTAAGTTTCTAAAACTCATTCGAACCTATTTATGCACATTTAAGGCTCGTTGGGTCGTTAAAGGTCATATATAGAGCTAAAATGACATTTTCGCTCCCAACTTTGAACTAAAGAACCTAAACACTCATTTTAATCCTATTACATGACTAATATGCATAGTTTTAAGTTTCTAAAACTCATTCCAACCTATTTATGCACATTTATGGCTCGTTGGGTCGTTATAGGTCATATATAGAGCTAAAATGACATTTTCGCTCCCAACTTTGAACTAAAGAACCTAATGACTCATTTTATTCTTATTACATGACTAATATGCATAGTTTTAAGTTTCTAAAACTCATTCGAACCTATTCATGCACATTTATGGCTCGTTGGGTCGTTATATGTCATATATAGAGCTAAAATGACATTTTCGCTCCCAACTTTGAACTAAAGAACCTAAACACTCATTTTAATCCTTTTAAATGATTAATATGATTAGTTTTAACTTACCTAGACTCAATTCAATCAATTTATGCCATTTGAGACTTGTTTGGTAGTTATGGTTCATATTTATGCTAATTTAGTCAACTAAGGTCAATTTAGGTCAATTTATTCAACTAAGGTCAATTTAAGCCCGCTCGTTTTGATTTAGGTCATTCTAGCTCAAGATTAGGAGACATGTTAATTAGCGCAACACTAGGAGAAAACGCACAACTCACCAAAAGTAAATACGTGCTTTATTTTCCGATTCTGAGAACTTCTGAAAAGACACAAATCACCGAAAGCTTCTGAAAATTTCTGACTCGGGGATCTCAAGTCATCTGCACAGAAAGTTAGAAAACTTTGGTCAGGAACAAAAGTAAGATGTGGAAGTACAGTAAGAATTAAAGAAAGCTAGAAAAGTATAATCATGAACACAATGGAAGTATAAAATAAGAATTAAAGATGTGGAAGTACAAACTACACCTTCCTAAATGCTAGAAAAGATACATTTAATCTGATATTCAGTTAGCTAGAATTACCTATTCCCAGAAGCCAACTCATCTTATTCATTTACGGTTTACAACCCAAATTCCTTCCCTATGATCTGTGCGCATATGATTAGTATTATTTGCATCTTCCTCCTCCGGTAACGGTTGAACAGCCGTTGGTAACAGGGGTGTTTCATCGTACTTGTCATACTCATCTTCATCCACAACATCATCAATACCCAGAATATTTCTCTTGCCTTGGGCAACTGCACGCCATATAGGATCAACATTGTCTACCACATAGAAAATTTGCTTAGCTTGTGATGCTAGAATGAATGGCTCGTCACTATCACTTAATCGATCAAAGTTAACCAATGTTAAACCAGGAAAAATTTCATCTTGTTTCACCCCATTATGGTTGTTGGCCCACTTGCACCGGAATACAGGGATCGTAAATTTGTTGTAATCAAGCTCCCATATTTCTTCGATAACACCATAATATGATTGTGTCGCATCAACCGGTCTTCTATCCTTGGCGCTTGCAAAGACCCTAGATGCTGCAACATGCTTCACTCCACTATTCTGCACCACACTCTTTTCATCTTGTCTTCTAGTGTAGAATGTGAACCCATTGATATCATACCCTTCATAAGACAGAACACATAGTCGAGGACCTCGAGCTAACCACTGGACCATTTCAGAAACATCTAGATTTTTTTTCATTTCCTCGGCTACTTCCTTCTTAAACCAATCAACAAATGTGCGATTATGTTCTTGCATCAACGCTCTTTCCTTCAACTTAGGATTCTTTTGTTGCAATTCTAGCAAATGCTTATCTATGTAAGGATTGACCTCGGTAAGATGCTGCAACACACAAAGATGTGCCTTATTCTTCCTTTCAGATGGAGGCGAGATCACATTTTTACCAATTACCCCATGCCCTTCAAGCCTCCCTGCATGACGAGATTTTGGAAGACCTATTTGCTCAAGCCTTGTTAAGAATTCAGCTACATATTGAGATATCTCTTCCTCAAGGACTCCCCGAATGATACTACCCTCCGGCCTTGCCCGATTCTTTGTTTTGTCCTTTAAATGCCCAAAAAATCTCTCAAAAGGATACATCCATCTTAAGAACACCGGACCACATAACTTGATTTCTCGAACTAAATGGACAATTAAGTGCACCATAATATCAAAGAAAGATGGTGGAAAGTACATTTCAAATCGACACAAAGTTTCAACAATATCATTGTGCAAAGAATCTAATTTCTCCGGATCAATCACTTTAGCACATATAGAATTGAAAAACACACAAAGTTTTGTTATAACATGTCTCACGTGTTTCGGCAATATCCCACGAAGTGCAATTGGCAAAAACACATTAATCATTACATGGCAATCATGAGACTTCATACCAACCAACCTAAGGTCCGAGAGAGATACTAGGCGCTTTACATTCGACGAATATCCCGAGGGAACCTTAATTCCATGTAAGCACTCACAAAACTGCTTCTTCTCCTTTCTTGACATTGTGTAACACGCTGGAGGCAGATAAGTCTTAGTACCACCCGCACCAGATTTTTCAACAGGCCACAAATCTGGTCGAATATTCCTCTTTTTCATATCTTTCCGCACATTCTCATTGTCCTTAGTCTTTCCAGGCATGTTTAGCAAAGTCCCAATGATAGCATCGCACACATTTTTCTCAATGTGCATTACATCGAGACAATGCCTAACCGACAAATCTCTCCAGTAGGGAAGATCCCATAATGGAGATACTTTCTTCCACAAAACACCCTTTTTAGACTTGGACTTGTAGCACTTGCCGTATTTGGTTTCAACATTTTTTATTCGTTCATAAACCTGTGATCCTGTCAAAGGCGTACGAGCTACTCTTTCCTCGGTGAACCCATTGAATTCTTTCTTCTTCTTACGATAAGGGTGATATCGACTGAGGTGCTTCCTGAAATCTGGGTAAACATTTTTCTTGAAATTATGCAACCATGTGGGCTTCATGTCCTCTTCACATATAGGGCATGCTTGTTCTCCTTTGGTTTTGTATCCAGACAAGTTTCCATATGCCGGAAAATCATTTATGGTACAAAAAACCATAGCTCGCAATGTAAAGCTTGAATTGGTGTGTGCATCGAACATTGAAACACCTTCATTCCACAATAATTTCAAATCATCTATGAGTGGAGCCAGGTACACATCTATGTCATTTCCAGGTTGCTTAGGCCCCGAGATGAGGAGTGATAACATGATATGCTTCCGCTTCATACACAGCCATGGAGGAAGATTATAAATTGCTAGAAGAACCGGCCATGTGCTATGTTGACTGCTTAGAGTTCCATATGGATTCACACCATCTGCACATAAAGCAAGCCTTAGATTTCTAACCTCCTTACCAAATTCAGGATATTTCTTATCAATATTTCTCCATTGAACAGAATCTGCAGGATGTCGAAGGAGTCCATCTTTCTTCCTCACTTCCGCATGCCACCTTAAGTTTTTTGCTTGTTTCTTCAATGAAAACATACGCTCAAACCTAGGTATGATTGGAAGATACCACAAAGACTTAGCAGGCGGGCCCCTCTTAGCTGAATTTGCCCCTTTGCGTTTGTAACGAGATGCGCCGCATGTTGGACACTCATCCAAATGTTCATGCTCTTTTCTGTAAAGGATACAATCATTTGGGCAAGCATCTATCTTGTCGACCTCTAAGCCTAAGGGACACATCAATTTCCTGGCATAATAGGTAGAGGTGGGGATATCATTCCCTTCCGGCAAAAATTCACCTACCCACTCCAATAAGGTGTCAAAGTGTTCATCTCTCCAACCACCTTTACATTTGAGGTTGTAAAGTATTGACACACATTCCAACTTGCTGAATTTTGTACAACCGGGATACAATGGAGTTTCAGCAGCCTTTGATACTTGTTCGAACATCTGAGGTCGTTCGTCCAAGTGATCTTTCAGCCCATCCATCATCTCATTTATTTCATCATCTTCTTCCTCATCATCATCCGTCTCATTATTCTCATAAATATCATCATCACTCTCATTACTCTGAACATCAAATTGATGGACACTAGAACTTGGACGATCAGGTATTGTTTCACCATGCCAAAACCAAACATGGTAATCTTGCTTAAACCCACGGCGAAATAAATGATCCTCAATTTCATCAATGTCACCTAACCGCTTGATATTGTTACAATCACGGCAGGGACAATAGATTTTTTCGGCTTTTGTACTCCGTTGGTGTGCTAAAGCACATCTAATGAACTCTGCGACCCCACTCAAGTATTCTGCCGTAGTATGGTCACCATACATCCAACGACGACTCATTACTAATAACAACAACAAAAGGTTCCACACATAAACACATATATTAAGAAGTCACAAAATCATTAAGAAGTTCCGCAAATCTTTGGTTACATCATTTAAGTTTATCAATGCTTCACTGAAGTGATATTAGAAGTCCAAAAACAGTCATAATAAGTAAAACGGAATGGATACTTAAGCATAGAATACTAATGTACACGTTTTATTATTACACTTACTATACTTATCCAAATTTTATTTATCGTAAAAATGATATGCACTTACTGTACTATTGATTTCAACTTTCAAAAGAGGAAAAGAGAAATTTTATGAAGATAATTAGATATATCAATACCTTATGCAATTGTTGAAATTCGAACAAGCACGATGATAGATTATGCTGGCAGTACGATCATCGCCCCTCTCTTCAACCATATGCGTATCTACCCATCTTCACAATTAACTGCAAATAAAAGAAATAATTGAAAAACAGCCAAAAAAATCAAAATAAAAACGAAAATCAAAACGAAAATCAAAACGAAAATCAAAACGAAAATCAAAACGAAAATCAAACGAAAATAGTTCGAGGGCCAAATTCAGATATTTCTCATAGAATGCATGTAACAGGAAATTAACTATCTACCACATCACCACATAGCAATCACATTATTCAAGTTATTGGCATTATCGCAGCATTCAAGTGCGGAACTAAGTGCTTACGTAACCTCGGGGAAGGAAGAAGGGTAATGCCAGAATAAAATCCTGTAACCTCGGGGAAGGAAGAAGGGAACTAAGGGCCTGATACTACTGATCTAAGTGATGTATTCAACACTTTGAGCATACTTGGAAATTAAAAAAATTAAAAAAAAAAAAAGGTAATCCAAAAGCCTCTTGGAAATCAGCAAAATAACATCCAAACAACAGTCTGAAGGGGTGAGTAGCAGTCAGCAACAGCCTTAGCCCATTCCCCATTACTTGGAAACATAGTGGCTGTGTGCTTTTTAAAGAAATAGATCTATACTCGGAAACATAGCAATCCCCATTTACTTCGTTGAGTCGTTAAGTTTCAAAAACGAAAATCAAAACGAAAATCAAAACGAAAATCAAAAACGAAAATCAAAAACAATAATCAAAACGAAAATCAAAAAATAAAATTGAACCCTAATCTGAAAACGAAAATAAAAAACGAAAATAAAAATTGAACACACCATACCACCGGAACCACGACGCCGAGCAACCACCGGAACCACGACGCGACGGGGAGATGCTGAACCACGGAACCAAGACAGCGACGCAGGGCTGAACCACGGAACCACGGAACCAAGACAGCGAAGCAGGGTTGAACCACGACGCGACGGGGAGATGAGCAACCAACGGAACCAAGACAGCGACGCGAGCTGAGCAACTCTTGGGTTCGACGGCGACGCGAGCTGAGTTCGACGGCGACGCGAGCTGAGTTCGACGGCGACCTTGGATAAGCTTGGAGCTATAGCAGAGAAGGAACAGAGATATGATTGAGCGCGGTTTGTACGTACGTTGCAACTAGGAAAGTAAAAATTTTAATTTGAAACGCGGACTTGTTGCAGCGGGCATTAACATGTACGCTGCAATAACTAAGGTTTGTTGCTGCGGGCTTTTATTTTGTACGCTGCAACAAACGCATTTGTTGCGAACAACTAAAATGTACGCTGCGATAACCCTTTAAAGGGTTTGACCCGCGTTGACCGACTGGTTGTTGAAGCGTATTTATACTTGTACGCTGCAACAAGGGGGCTGCAACAGGGGTTTTTTCTACTAGTGGAACTACTAACAAGTCAGTTCCTTTTGATTTTAGAAATAAGGTTTTATCTATTCTTCCTCTTTTGAAATCATTTTGTAGGAGGAACTTTGATAGTCTCTCGTACCAAGACCTAGTGGCTTGTTTTAGTCCAGAGAGAGCTTTATCTAGCTTGTAAATATGGTTTGGAAATTCGGGATTTTCAAAACCAGGAGGTTGTTCCACATAGACATCCTCTTCTAAGAAACCGTTTAAGAAAGTAAATTTAACATCCATTTGATAAAGTTTAAAACCCATAAAGGCAGCAAAAGCTATTAAAATTCTAATGGCTTCTAGTATAGCAACAGGTGCAAAAGTTTCTTCGAAGTCAATACCTTCCTGTTGGTTATAGCCTTTGACCACTAACCTTGCCTTGTTCCTTATGATTGTTGCATGTTCATCTTTCTTGTTCCGAAACACCCAATTCAGTCCTATTACTTTCTGGTGCTTTGGTTTGGGTTCCAAGTGCCACACTTTGTTTCTTTTGAATTCATTCAACTCTTCTTGCATGGCTATGATCCAGTCAGCATCTTCCAGAGCCTCGATGTAATTTCTTGGCTCAAATATGGAGAGGAACATGTGAAATGCACAGAAGTTCCTGAGATGTGACCTTGTCTGAGTTCCTTTTCTAATGTCACTCATAATGAGTTCCATTGGATGAGAACTTTGATGTTTCCAAGGTCTAGGTTGAAACTGTGCTGCTAGTCTTGTAGCATTTTCTTCAGTTCCTTATGTGACCTGAGTTCCTTGTTGGTCAGTGTGGAGTTCCTCAGGTTCAGGAGTTGCTTCTGTTTCATCTGGAGCTGGATCTTCTTGGATTTCTTCGTGTTCCTCTTGTACTGGAACTTCTTGGTTTTGTTGAACAGTTCCTCTGGCTTTTGTCTACTTGGTTGGATCTCCTCATCATTGTCTACAACACGAGATAAACCAATTTCGAAATTTTCTTGTTCCCGTACTGCATCAATTTTGTTAGATTCATCAAATATTATATGTACACTCTCCTCAACGCACATTGACCTTTTGTTATAAACTCTGGAAGCTTTGCTATTTAGGGCATATCCTAGGAACACTGCTTCATCGCTTCTTTCATCAAACTTCCCTAAGTTCCTTTTGCCATTGTTGTGGACAAAACATTTACAACCAAAAGCTCTAAAATAAGAGATGTTGGGTTTAATACCTTTTAATAATTCATAGGGAGTTCTATTTAAGATTGCTCGAATCATAACTCTGTTGACAATATAGCAAGCTGTATTAACAGCTTCAGCCCAGAAGTTCCTGGGCAAGGAACTGGCGATTAACATGGTTCTTGCCATGTCTTCCAAGGTTCTGTTTTTTCTCTCAACTACTCCATTTCGTTGTAAAGTCCTGGGAGCTGAAAAATTGTGGTCCATACCTTGTTCCTTGCAGTATTCATCAAATTTGTAGTTCTCAAATTCTGTTCCATGATCAGATCTTATGTGAATCAATTGATGACCCGTGGTTTTCCGGATTTTCTTTGAAAATGTGACAAACTCATCAAATGTTTCATCTTTGCTTGTTAGAAATATGACCCAAGTAAAGCGAGAATAATCATCAACAATAACTAAAACATATCTTTTCCCACTTCTACGTTGAATGCGCATTGGTCCACACAAGTCCATGTGGATGAGTTCCAATGACTTTGTTGTGCTTACCAATTTCGTAGGCTTAAAGGAACTTCTGACATGCTTGCCTTTTGCACATGCATCACAAACTTTACCATTTAGGAACTTGATTGAGGGAAGTCCTCGAACCAGTTCCTTTGATCTTAGTTTGTCGAGCAGTGAGAAACTAGCATGTCCAAACCTCCTGTGCCATAGTAGTGGATCTTCTTCAATGGCACTGAGGCAGGTTAGATTGTTCCTTGGAACCGTATTGAGATCCACAGAATATGTGTTCCCTTTACGAGTTCCTTCCAAAATAACCTTCCCAGTGTTATTGTTAATGATTTGACAGTTCTCAGAAGTAAAACTTACAGAGTTCCCTTTGTCACAAAATTGGGAAATACTTAGTAGACTGTGTATTAGGCCCTCGACCAAAAATACATTTTCAATGGCATGGGAACTTGACCTTCCAATTTTTCCAATTCCAACAATTTCTCCTTTCACGTTGTCACCAAAGGTCATAGTTCCTCCATTGTAGGCTTCTAGTGAGAGGAATTTAGATTTGTCTCCTGTCATGTGTTTGGAACACCCGCTGTCGAGATACCACGAGCTGTTCCCCCTCACTAGAACCTGTAAAAGAATCAAAGGTTAGTTACAGGTACTCGGGTTTCCCCGAGTTCCTTTTCAACTACAATATTTGACTTCTTAACCCATTTTTGTTTTACATAATTTAGATTCCTTTGATCCTGTTCCTTCTTCTTGGAACATTCAGTACTGACATGATTTCCACTTCCACATGAGAAACAGACTTTCACACTAGGGAGTTCCACATACTTTTTCTTATGACTAGTTTTGTGGCTAAAGCCTAAGCCTTCTGTTCTCTTAGATTAAGCATTCTCAATCCACTTGGGAGGAACCTTAGGTGGTTGTTTCTGGGCCCTGGCCATGGCTAGTTCCCTTTCTAGTTTCACTTTCTGTTCCTTTGTGGTGATCAGGTCTTTGTTTAATCTTTTTAGGTCGACATTTAAAATTCCCATGTTAATCTCCAAGGATTTTGTAGGGTCTAGACTTAGATTAAACATTTTATATTGACTGAGTTCCACTTGTAGAAGGATATTTGCATTCCTAATTTTCTCGAATGACTCAGTGATGGAGGTATTTCTATCTAGCAATTCAAAGAACCTACCTTGAACATCAGATCTAACATTGTTGAGATAATTCATGTGGTCTTTACTGAGTTCCAAGGCCCTAACACTTTGTGCCTTTAGTATACTTAGCTTTTTGTAATCATCTAGAGTTTCTAGCAACAGTTCAATTAGTTTTGACTTTGAAAGACATTGAAGAGTGGAGGAACTTACTTCATCTGATGGAACTCGTTCAGTTCCATCCGTTCTTGCCATGAGGCAACACTAGTAGAAAAAACCCTTATTGCAGCGGGCTTTTAGACCCCTGTTACAACGTACATCGTATGCTGCAACTGGGGGGCCTGCAACAAGTCTAAACTTGTTGCAGCGTACATTGTTCGCTGCAAAAAGTGCTTTTTTGCAGCGTACATATATTTGTACGCTGCAACAAGTGTGAAAAATTTGCCAAAATCATGACTTGTTGCAGCGTACAAATTGGTGTACGCTACAAAAAACCCATCCTGTTGCAGCGAACATCTATTTGTACGCTGCAAAAGGTCATAATTTTTGCCAAATTTTACAGCCTTGTTGCAGCGTATATATACATATGTACGCTGCAACAAATCACTTTTGGCGGAAAAAATTTAATTTTATTTAGGGATAGCTAGAGTGCCTTGCACCAAATATAGAAACCTGTAACAACAATAATAATATCTCAAATTGTATAACAAATATAAAAACAATAACTGGTGTTCTGTATATATCATAAAACCAAAATACACGTACTACATTTAAATATATGTACGTCCCAATTTCAACATACGCATACATTTTAATATAAAAGATTGTTCTATAACATCTAAACCAACTCGATCAAGCGCGCTCAGGCCAATAATAAGGCGCATTCCTCGGAGTATAGACCATTGTTCACGAACCACATCAATTTCCTCATTAGCATAAGGCGCATTCCTCGGAGTATAGACCTTTACAAAAACAAAAATTTGTAGGGAGCATTAGATTAAATGCAAATGAAATGTCACATTTTAACATTCAAGCAACTAAGAAAGAAATATCCCTAAAACTCTTGTAAATAGGATAAAACACGATGTAAAATATAGAGTTATTAGGCCAAACTAAAATTTTAAAGACCTATCTTCAAATATTGAGAAGTTATCAGATCTTATCTGATGAATTTGTGAGCAGTAGCCAGGTCACACAGGAAATCTATTACAAGCAGGGTTGAGGGGAAGAAAGAGAGAGAAGAGGGGTATTAGCTCGTCGACTGAGTCCAGACTCTATTATGAAATAACAGTGTTGTGTTCTCCCGTGCTCTTATTTGTTTCTATAGGTCATATTTAGGTTGTTCATGGGTGTTGTATATAACGGCAGTACATTTTGACTCCTGTTTAAAGGGTTTTACTAGCTTTAAACTGGTTTATCTCAGGATAATGGCCTGATAAATGAGACCAGCTTTGAGGAGAGCTAACATGACCCTAGGTTTTATTGGCTTTAAACTCATTTAGGCGTTGTCTATTAACTGGTTTTTTCCAGGAGAAGGCTGCTTTGTTAGCAGGTTAGAACTTAGAAATTACGCAGGAAACTGGACTAAAAATGTTTCAGGAAAGAAGACAAACCTCGTATAACTTCTTACTTCTTCCTTTAGATTCAATTGGGAACTGTCTCAGCATTACAAACAATCTGGAGTCGTTCATAGAAAACATGACAAGTAAATACAGATACGAAGTATACTGGTATACCAAATTTGCATTGTTGTTCGGTTATAGACGATCAAAATACTCAAACATTCAAAAACTGACCTTCGTCCGTAAAACAAGAAACTGATCGCAGCAACAAATGAGACAGCTGACAGAATATAAAGAAGTTTAGACAGTCTGAAAATAGTGGTCCCATAACAAAAAAAAATCATCATCAATAACAGAAACAAACCTGCAATAAAGATTCGTCCTACGGTTTCCAATGCTTCATTGTTATACAACCAGAGAAAAATCCAGATACAAACCTAAAGCATAAAATATAACTATCATGGGTTCAAACCCTTTGAAAATAAACTGGTAACAAATCACTAACATGAAAGATAAAGTAAACATGAGATGTAATAAACATGTATGAAGTAAATTCCAGCGTTTAGCAATATGTAAACAAGCCTCAGCTTATCAGTTGGTAGATATCTAGCCTGAAAAAGTAGGCACTTGTTAGGCGGAAAAGGAGCTAAGATGAAATGAATGTTGTCATTTTCAAATGTAAGCAAGGCAACATCAGATTAATTACACTCTACCTGATGATCGATCTCTGCCCAAAAGAGGACAAGGAGAGTATATGTGGAGAAAAACAGAAGTCCAGGAAGATCCAGTAACACCAATGTTAGAACCTGTCAGAAGCAGAATATCAATGCTATTTTAATTATCAGAACTTGCTGCGGTTTGCATCTAAAGCATAAACCTTCAAATGAAACAATACCATAAACAACTAGTTACAATTTCCACCCTATTTCCCTAAATAATCATTTTGGATATGAACCCGAATTCCCGAAACACCCAGTTCGTAATGCTAAAACAAAAGCTAGTAAACAAAACATATTAGATAAACTGCATACCTTGGTCTAGCACTCAATTTATCATGCTTCACTAAAATGAAAAGGATGCTAGCCTACCTCAATGGCACAACATGAAATGCCTCAAAAAGCTCATACATGCTTGACACATTCTCCAGGGATATGTCCTTCATACATCATAAAAATAATAATTAAACAAAAAACACTAAAAAGAACCATAAATAAATGTCATCATCTAACATACGATGAATGATGTATACTACCTTTAGAACTTATTGAGCATAGTATCATGGTAGTGATTTTGTCCATATTGACCAGAGTATAATATTGGAGTAGTGGAATGATTCATGATCAACAGAATAAGCACACCAAAAACCTCAAAGTGCTGTAGAATGTTAGAGTATTAAAATATTACCTTAAGATGTCACTGAGGGTTGTTTTCTCAGAGCCATTTCCGCGAAAGTACTGATCTTCATCCTCAATAGGAGGACGACTAAATTTTCCTTTTCTGAAAAGCGGCTATTGGAACATGAAACATACCAACAAACAAGCTATCCTTAACCTTGACATGAACATACAATGGTGAACCGAATAGAAAGGCTGCGATTGAAAGTACCATAAGACATGCAGGCACACCGTACCCAATTGGCCAACCTTTATCTTGAATGAACACAATAACTGTCAAAGCAATTATAGTTGCTAATCTTGTTGAGGCATAATACCAGTTGAAGAAACTATCTATAACCCTTTTATTGTTGGGATTCTCTTTATCGAGATTAGGCAAAAAGAACCAAACAGAAATAATACTGAATTGGAGTAGCTGAGGCACAACTCTCACCACTAGACTAAGCACAAGGTGATGGTTTCAGTGAAGGGATCATGGATGTCAACCAAAGCAAAGTTGTTCCCTGTTGAAAATAATCATCATCAATTAATTAACTCTTAGTTTACAGACAAGAACAGCAAAATTAGTCTTGAATTAATCTAAAAACTAACTTACTAGATGACTGCAAAGAGTCCCAAAAGCAATAACACTGAAATGGAACATATATTATAATATAAATTGGCATTTCCCTCAAACATACTTATAGCTCATAACAACATTTTAGTCCCTAAAAATAACATAAGTTCAGCAACATCATTTTACGTTCTGTAAATATCAAGCGAAGATAACTGAAAGCAAATTTCAGGTTCCATTCTTCTTCATCTGCAACACAATCCAATCTGAAGTTTAAGCTCGGTTGAACAATTGATGGTTGGAAAAATATATTGAATCTCCTAGGAGTCCAGAACATATTGAATCCCTTTCTACCAATGTTCGACACCATTTTCATGTGACCCGCTCCTAACCGATTTTTAGTTCATATACATATCAATGAAAGGATAACTACTAGAAATACACACACTTTAGAGGCAATAATTCTCAAGTTAGAAATCAACTGCATAAGACACATGGAATGATAAAATCTACTACACAGTTCTTAAGGGAGTTACCAATACACAGGGAATCTTACAAGGCAATGTTACCACCACCATCACCAAGCAGGCAACTACAACCTTGTGCAACATGACGGGTATGAATGTCCTGGCAGCTATGATCCTTTAGCAGAATCAATCTTGCTCTGGAACCTGACAAGTAATGAAGAGAAAATCAATCAGCATCTTGCATACAAAAGTTTGAATATTAATACAGAAGATTAAGAACAAGAACAAGCACCACTGGAGATCTGTAGCAGAAATTACAAGCTAAAAAGAGGCAAGATGTACTCAACTTAAGACAGCATAAATACAATAAAAGAAATATAGAATTATGGAGTTTGGTGGGTTTTGTCAGAGATTTCGGGTACACTGTCATACATGATTCAAGTGCGTAGTGAAAATACAACCGTCAACTCCACCTCCCTTGCTCCACCCCACCACCACCACCCCACCACCATTCTCTAATTCCAACACCACCACATCTTTATCTATGACCAAACCCTAAAAACGAATTGAACTCTAAAAACGAATTGAACAAACTCACACAACCCTAAAAATGAAATGAACAAACCCTAATTCTTAAAACGAAAATCAGATAAGCGACTTGAACAAACCTAAAAGAAGGGACATGGAAGAGGTTGACGGAAAGCAGGACGCGAGCAACTTTCTTTCTTGGAACCACCGGTGCGAGCCAGCTAAGTTTTTCCTTGAAACCACCGGCCGAGCAAGCTAACAGGTTGCGACTGGAGAGGAGGCGAAAAAGAGACCCACCAGCGATTGGCAAGGAGGCCAGTACGATCGACGAGGAAGCTTTTTGGGCGATGCAGGGAATGGTATTTTTTTTGAGGGGACGACGCAGGGAATCTAAGGGAAGAAGAAGAGATTTAAGTGCGAGAACCCAAATTTTGAGATGCTTTGATTTGTTTTGAATTATTCAACTAATACTGCAGCGAATTTTTTTTTACCCGGGCTATTGCAGGGGGCTTTTAAATTGTACGCTGCAATAAGAACAGGCTATTGCAGGGGGCTTTTAAAATGTACGCTGCAACAAACTTTTTTGCAGGGAACAATTAAATTGTACGCTGCAATAACCCTTTAAAGGGTTTGACCCGCGTTGACCGACTGGTTGTTGAAGCGTATTAATACCTGTACGCTGCAAAAAGGGGGCTGCAACAGGGGTTTTTTCTACTAGTGCAAAGATTTTCAGTTTCTTCATTTGGTTGTTCCTCATCATCTTCTGAGTCTGTTGCTTCTCCCCATGCAGCTATCATGGCCTTTTTGAAATTCGGCTTGTTAAAGGTGGACTTGTTGTAGCGCTCCTTGGACTGTTCCTTTCCTTTTCCTTTGGCTTTGTCTTTTTCCCATAGAGGGCATTCACGAATTTGATGATCAGTTTCTCCACATTTAAAACAACCTTGTTCAGTTTTGGAACTGGCAGTTTTCTTTACAAAGTTCCTTCCTTTCTGGTTGCTTGATTTGAAGTTCCTATAGAGCTTTCTCATCCTTCTGACCAGCATGGCAGCCTCTTCTTCATCAGGTTCAGATTCATCGAGTTCCTCAGCTTTTAGAGCAAGCCCTCGGTTTCTGGAGCTCTCAGGAACAACAACTCCAAGATGCAGTTCATATGTCATCAAGGAACCAGCAAGTTGTTCAATGTTGAACTTTGTAAATTCCTTGGTCTCAAACAGTGCAGTGACCTTTGTTCTCCAACGATCATCTTGTGGCATGCTCCTTAGTATCTTTCTCACTTGTTCATCAGTAGGAATGATTCTACCAAGAGAAACTAATTAATTTGTTATGTTAGTAAATCGAGTGAACATCTCTTGGATAGTTTCTTTTGGGAGCATTTCAAATCTCTCATATTTAGACATTAAAAGATCGATTTTGGAACGCTTAACTTCATTAGTTCCTTCATGGGTTACTTGTAGTAGATCCCAAATCTGTTTTGCATTCTTGCACCCCATGACCCTATTGTGTTCATGGGGTCCAAGCCCACAATGCAAGATTTTAACAGCCATAGCATTAATCTCATATTTTTCAAAGTCTTCTTTGGCAAATTCAGACATTGGTTTAGGAACTACCTTGTTTTCTGCGTTGGTGTGTGTTACCTCAAAATCTCCAACTTCTATCACACGCCAAACTTTGTAGTTTCCAGCTTTGATGAATATCTCCATTCCGTTCTTCCAATATGAGTAAAACTTGCCATTGAACATAGGTGGCCTTTGCGTGGAGTAGCCTTCTTCAAGTTTCTCTTGTGAGTTCATACTATTAGGAACTTGACTCAAACAGGGTTTCCTGTGATTTTTGTGAGTACTGGCTCTGATACCAATTGATATTCCAGTAGGAATACATACAAGAGGGGGGGGGGTGAATTGTAATTTGAACATTAGACAAGTTTCTTTCGAAATTAGAAAATAATAAAGAAACCAAGAACTAGAGAATAAAAAGGAAACAAATTGAGAAAACTTCTTGACACTTATCAGGAAGAGAATTCTTTTATATTATAGTAATGCCTCGATTACAATAATTCTCCAACACAAGTTCCTCTCAATCTCGTGTTCCTCACAGTAACCTACTCAGATTACAACTCTCTTTTCTTCTCTTTCTCTCAGACTTAAACTCTAAGTCTTTGCAGGATAACTCTATCCTCTCTAATCTGAAAATACAATTCGTATTTAGAAAACTCTAGATATTAATAATGCTTTTGTATATAAGGAACTTGGGAACTTCGAATTAACTAGGACACAAACTATTTTAGAAAATCTTTAATAAAACGTTTTTAAGATTGCAAAAACTCTTAGAATGTTTGTGTGAATTTTAACTAAAAACTATTTCCTTTTTATAGAGTTTATCCCTAGGGTTAGTTCCCTTCAAAACCTCAACTCCTAACTGCCAGTACTTTGGTCTCCACGTTCCTTGACTTGAGGAACAAGGGGAAGACCACTTCCCACGTTCAACCAGAAAGCAGTTAGTGTTTTGACTCAATCAAACTCTAAAAGATTTTCTTTAAACCGTTTTTATTTTTCTACAAAAACTTAGGAGAATTTTTAGGAAAATAATTTTTTACTTAATAAATAAAACGCAAATATAATTTAAGTAAAACTTATTTTTATTTAATTAAATGCTTTCCATAAAATTTCCTTCCAGTAAAATAAACAACATAATTCAACTCTAAGTTCCTTGAGTGCCTTATATACCATTAGCATAATTAATATTTTTACATAAGATTCTAAGTACAGTATGTTAGGTTATGATACATATGACATTTACATAGATCATGCGGAAACAACCATTAACCCAGGAAACATATTATTTACACATAATCATATAGCATAATTTAGATGCATACTCTTTGTTGCGTGCCCTCCCTAGCTGCGCCCGAACCGAACAAGAACAAGTCTTTTAGGACTCCAAGTGTCGTCCCTCCGTAGATAGTCCACAGCACGTCCGGATCCGCCTTAAGATTGACCAACTAGAACCGCCCTTAAGGTACTAGAAAATTCGGCACTTTTATGAGCAAGATGTGTTTTAATTTTCTCTCAAAAAACTCACTTTTGAATACTTTGAAACTTATGTATAAATTATGACCCCTAGGCCTTTATTTATAGAGTTATGGAAAAGGAATCGTAATCCTAGTAGGATGCGAATTAATTGGAATTAGAATCCTACATGAATTCTATTTAATTAATTTATCCAATTAGGAATAGAAACTTAATCATACACTGACTCTTGCATATTCAGGAATCACGCATGAGCACAAACTCACACACACACGGCAGCCACTAGGGCTGCCCATGCGCGTGCGAGCAGCAGCCCGCGCAGCACGGCCCACGCAGCCGTGGCCCTTGGCGCGCGCTGGGCATGCCTTGCGGTAGGCCTGGCCGCTGCCTTGGCTGGGCTTGTGGCGCGCATGCTTGCTGGGCGATGGCCCCGGCTTCGTGCTGGGCCTTCGTCCGGCAAGCCTCGTCCGATGCTAATTCGTACGATACGCTTCCGATTAAATTTCCATTTCCGGAATCTATTTCCGATACGAACAATATTTAACATTTCCGATTCCGGAATTAATTTCCGTTTCGAACAAATATTTAATATTTCCGTTTCCGGAATTATTTTCCGATTCCGGCAATATTTCCGATTCTGACAATATTTCCGTTTCCGGTAATATTTCTGATTCTGGCAATATTTCCATTTCCAATAATATTTTCCGATACGTACCATGTTTCCGTTTCCGGCAACATCTACGACTTGGATAATATTCATATTTCCGATACGATCCATATTTCCATTTCTGGCAATATCATCGTTTCCGGAGTATTCATTTCTTGCCTGTGACGATCTTAGCTCCCACTGAAACCAAGATCCGTCGGTTCCGAATATTCATAGATGGAGTATTTAATGCCATTAAATACTTGATCCGTTTACGTACTATTTGTGTGACCCTACGGGTTCAGTCAAGAGTAAGCTGTGGATTAATATCATTAATTCCACTTGAACTGAAGCGGCCTCTAGCTAGGCATTCAGCTCACTTGATCTCACTGAATTATTAACTTGTTAATTAATACTGAACCGCATTTATTAGACTTAACATAGAATGCATACTTGGACCAAGGGCATTATTTCCTTCAGTCTCCCACTTGTCCTTAGGGACAAGTGTGCATTTCCTAATTCCTTTGTCGCTCGATGCTTGCTCTTGAACATAAGGTAAGAGTTGTCATCCTTATTATGTCCAGAGGTGTTCCTCGGTTTCAGAGTTCAACTGATCAAATAAACAGATAATCATAGCCTATGATTCATCCGAGCACGGCCATGCATTTCACAGTTTCTAGCTCTCCGAGTGGCCTTGTACAACTTTTAAGCATCTCATCCCGATTTATGGGAGGACAATCCCAATCTTGTGATCTTGAGATTAGACTTCGTTTGATAGGTGATTACCTGAGCGTTGCCTTTATAGCCTCCTTTTACGGTGCGACGGTTGGTCAACGTCAAAGCAACCAGTTCTCAAACAAGTAATCTCAAATCACTCAGGTATTGAGGATTTAGTGTCTAATAATTTAATGAAATTTACTTATGACAGACTTTCATCTCTTACAGTAAAGTTTCATAGGTCTTGTCCGATACTAGTCTTCCCAAAGTAAGTATCTATGCAAATGATTATGACATTGCCATGTCCACATAGTTCAAGAAACAGAACTACTAGTCATCTTGCATTCTAATCGTCTAACGTTTTCTATGCGTCCAATTTTATAGAAAACTCCGATTAGGGACCATTTTCAACCTTTGACATTCAAGTTCACTTGATAGACATTTCTTAGTCACAGGACTGGTCCTGACAGTCTATCTTGAATATATCGTCAAGTTGAAGGGACTCATCATTTAATAAACCACAAATTAAATGGAAAAATGAATTTCTTTTATTTATTGTGAATGATTAACCAATAATGTTTTACAAAGATTTAAACTCTAAAACTTTAAAACATTAAACAGAGACATCAAAGCCATTCTCCAATATGCTTGATTCCCATAGCTGCAGTGTGCGAGTTGTGCTTCGCTTGCGGCAGAGGTTTAGTTAATGGATCTGATATGTTGTCATCAGTTCCAATTTTTCTTATCTCGACTTCTTTTCTTTCAACGAACTCTCGTAGAAGGTGAAATCTACGAAGTACATGCTTGACTCTCTGGTGGTGTCTAGGCTCTTTTGCCTGTGCAATAGCTCCGTTATTATCACAATACAGGGCTATTGGTCCTTTAATGGAGGGGACTACACCAAGTTCTCCTATGAACTTCCTTAGCCATATAGCTTCCTTTGCTGCTTCATGTGCAGCAATGTACTCCGCTTCAGTTGTAGAATCCGCAATGGTGCTTTGCTTAGCACTTTTCCAGCTTACTGCTCCTCCGTTGAGGCAGAAGACAAACCCAGACTGTGATCTGAAATCATCTTTGTCGGTTTGGAAACTTGCGTACGTATAGCCTTTAACAATTAATTCATCATCTCCACCATAGACCAGGAAGTCATCTTTGTGCCTTTTCAAGTACTTCAGAATGTTCTTGGCAGCAGTCCAATGCGCCTCTCCTGGGTCTGACTGGTATCTGCTCGTAGCACTGAGTGCGTACGCAACATCCGGGCGTGTACATATCATGTTGCGATTAAAGCGAAAATTAGAACAAACTTATCTGATTCGATGAACTGAACGAAGAACAATTGTTGCGTCGTGGACACCCACTGTCCTAAAAGACGATTCCGCGCTACCTCCCGGTGCAGTAGAACAGAATGCGGTCGCCCTCCAGGATTAGCGCAACTCCGACGTTGTGTGCACTCACAAAGCCGGATGGAGTCAGAACGTATGCCCAAAACCGAGAGCAATTTTGTGTGAGAGTAAGAATGTGTTTTCGTATTTTGTGTGTATGATTTTCTGTGTGAAGGGAACTGAAACTCTGATTTAAATAATTAGAAGGAAAGCATTGCAACAGACAAAAACGGCTGAGGGAATGAATGTTGCAACAGCCAAAAACGGTCAGAGACATTGAATGTAGTAACGGACGTAATTAATGGTAATTAATCCAACGGTTACGTAATCAATACAGATTCCCGTAACAATGACTTAAGCAAAACGGTCCAGTTACCAAAAAGAATAGGGTTGACCCACAAAACCCACCCCACGCCCGCGAACCGCATTCCCAAGTACCAAGTACCAAGTACCAAGGCCCAAGTACCAAGGCCCAAGGCCCAAGGCCCAAGGCCCAAGGCCCACGGCCCGCGGCCCGCGCCCGGCCCGGCGCGCGCGCGCGTGTGTGATGTGTCCACCCATACCATTCTCACACTTTCTTAAACAAGAGTTACACTCATTCCCCAATTAATAAACAAGAGGAATATGAAGAGTTTTTCCAATGTGGGACTCTTGAATTTTCACTCACCCTTTTTTCCTTTGTGTTTCCCAATGAGAATTTCCAACATATCATAGCATACATTATTGAACCAATCAATGATGCATATGGAATCCCATTCATTCGTCTACGCTCATCAAGTGTTTTTGGGCACTGAGTCTTGCTTAGAGTCATTCCATGAGACATGGGTAGGTAGCCTCGCTTGGAGTCCGCCATCTTGAACCTATCAAGCACCTTATTGATATAAGTGCTTTGACTAAGTCCAATCATCTTTTTAGATCTATCTCTGTAAATCTTGATGCCCAATATGTACTGTGCTTCTCCTAGATCCTTCATCGAAAAACATTTCCCAAGCCAAATCTTGACAGAGTTCAACATAGGAATGTCATTTCCGATAAGCAATATGTCGTCGACATATAATACTAGGAAAGCAATTTTGCTCCCACTGACCTTCTTGTATACACAAGATTCGTCTGCGTTCTTGATGAAACCAAAGTCACTGACTGCTTCATCAAAACGTATATTCCAGCTCCTGGATGCCTGCTTCAATCCGTAGATTGACTTCTTTAGCTTGCATACCTTTTTAGCATTCTTTGGATCCTCAAAACCTTCAGGCTGTGTCATAAACACAGTTTCTGTTAAAACGCCGTTTAAGAAAGCAGTTTTGACATCCATCTGCCATATTTCGTAATCGTAATATGCAGCGATTGCTAACATTATTCGAATAGACTTTAGCATTGCAACTGGTGAAAAGGTTTCATCGTAATCCACACCGTGGACTTGCCTGTAACCTTTTGCAACCAATCTAGCTTTGAAAACTTCAAGTTTCCCATCCTTGTCCTTTTTCAGTTTGAAAACCCATTTGCTTCCAATGGCTTGGTAGCCATCTGGCAAATCCACCAAATCCCATACTTGGTTTTCAGACATGGAGTCTAATTCAGATTGCATGGCTTCTTGCCATTGCTTGGAGCTAGGGCTCGTCATAGCTTGCTTGTAAGTCGCAGGTTCATCACTTTCAAGTAATAGAACGTCATAGCTCTCGTTCGTCAAAATACCTAAGTACCTTTCCGGTTGAGATCTATATCTTTGCGATCTACGCGGGGTAACATTTCTAGATTGACCATGATTCTCACCAGATTCTTCTAAAGATCTCTGAGTTTCATCCTGAATGTCATCTTGAGCATTCTCTAGAGTTTGTTGTTCGACTCGAATTTCTTCGAGGTCTACTTTTCTCCCACTTGTCATTTTGGAAATGTGATCCTTCTCCAAAAAGACACCATCTCGAGCAACAAACACTTTGTTCTCAGATGTATTGTAGAAGTAATACCCCTTTGTTTCCTTTGGATAGCCCACAAGGATACATTTGTCAGATTTTGGATGAAGTTTGTCTGAAATTAATCGTTTGACGTATACTTCACATCCCCAAATCTTAAGAAAAGACACATTTGGAGGCTTTCCAAACCATAATTCGTATGGAGTCTTTTCGACAGCTTTAGACGGAGCTCTATTTATAGTGAGTGCAGCTGTATTTAGTGCATGTCCCCAAAATTCTAATGGAAGTTCGGCCTGACCCATCATTGACCTGACCCATGTCTAGCAAGGTTCTGTTCCTCCGTTCTGACACACCGTTCCATTGTGGTGTTCCAGGAGGAGTCAATTCTGATAGAATTCCACATTCTTTCAGATGGTCATCAAATTCATAGCTCAGATATTCACCGCCTCTATCAGACCGCAGTGCCTTAATCTTCTTGCCTAATTGATTCTCTACTTCACTCTGAAATTCCTTGAATTTGTCAAAGGATTCAGACTTATGCTTCATTAGGTAGACATAACCATACCTACTGAAGTCATCAGTGAAAGTGATAAAGTAGCTGAAACCACCTCTAGCATTTGTACTCATTGGTCCACATACATCTGTATGGATTAAACCTAATAGTTCATTTGCTCTTTCTCCGACTTTAGAGAAAGGTTGCTTTGTCATTTTGCCAAGTAAACATGATTCGCATTTACCATAATCCTCTAAGTCAAATGGTTCTAGAATTCCTTCGCTTTGAAGTCTTTCTAGGCGTTTCAAGTTTATATGGCCTAATCGACAATGCCACAGATAGGTGAGATCTGAATCATCCTTTTTGGCCCTTTTGGTATTTATGTTATATACTTGTTTGTCGTGATCTAATAAATAAAGTCCATTGACTAATCTAGCAGATCCATAAAACATCTCTTTAAAATAAAACGAACAACTATTGTCTTTTATTATAAAGGAAAATCCCTTAGCATCTAAGCAAGAAACTGAAATGATGTTTTTAGTAAGACTTGGAACATGGAAACATTCTTCCAGTTCCAAAACTAGCCCGGAGGGCAACGACAAATAGTAAGTTCCTACGGCTAATGCAGCAATCCGTGCTCCATTTCCCACTCGTAGGTCGACTTCTCCCTTGCTTAACTTTCTACTTCTTCTTAGTCCCTGTGGATTGGAACATAAGTGTGAGCCACAACCTGTATCTAATACCCAAGAAGTTGAATTAGCAAGTATACAGTCTATAACGAAAATACCTGAAGATGGAACGACTGTTCCGTTCTTCTGATCTTCCTTTAGCTTCAAGCAATCTCTCTTCCAATGCCCCTTCTTCTTGCAGTAGAAGCATTCGGATTCAGAAGTGGGTTGACTGACCTTCCTCTTTGCAGATTTGGCGCCAGTTTGCTTAGTTGGGCTGGCCTTGTTGCCACCTTTCTTAGCATTCCTCTTCTTTCCAGATTTCTTGAACTTGCCCCCACGCACCATAAGCACATCCTGCTTATCACTTTTGAGCGTCTTTTCAGCGGTCTTCAGCATACCGTGAAGCTCAGTGAGCGTTTTGTCCAGACTATTCATACTGTAGTTCAGTTTGAACTGATCATACCCGCTATGAAGAGAATGGAGGATGGTGTCTATAGCCATTTCCTGAGAAAATTGCTGATCCAGCCGACTCATATTCTCAATGAGTCCAATCATTTTGAGAACATGTGGACTTACGGGCTCGCCTTTCTTAAGCTTGGTCTCAAGAATTTGCCTATGAGTCTCGAATCTTTCGACTCGAGCCAGATCTTGGAACATGTTCTTCAACTCACTGATGATTGTGAAAGCATCTGAGTTGATGAACGTTTTCTGCAGATCCGCACTCATAGTGGCGAGCATTAGACATTTCACATCCTTGTTGGCATCAATCCAACGATTGAGGGCTGCCTGAGTGATCCCGTCGCCTGGAGCTTCGGGCATCGCCTCATCTAGGACATACTCCTTTTCTTCCTGCATAAGAACTATTTGCAAGTTCCTTTGCCAGTCAAGGAAGTTTTTCCCGTTCAACTTCTCCTTTTCGAGAATTGATCGAATGTTGAATGAATTGTTGTTTGCCATATTAAAAACTACAATTGAAAAGAATAAACAAATAAATAACCATTCACAGTTTCTCTTAATAAACTTAAATTCTAGCATACATGCATAATTCAATGTTTATTAAGCATTTTATTCAAGTTATGTGTTCCGGCAGGTGTGAATAAAATGATTCCAAGATCCTAAAATCATTGAAGAACTAAGCACAGTTTGTCGACTTAATCCTAGAACATCTTAGGTAAGCAAAAGCCTTTTGCTAATAGTCTAGAAACTATTCTTGGTTGATAGGTACGTCTAAGAACTTATTAGGTAAACCTATCGAATTTGCCACGACATAAAAGGACTCCTTACTTATATCGTTGAGTTTCACCAAAACTAACATGTACTCACAATTATTTGTGTACCTTGCCCCTTTAGGACCAATAAGTAACACCTCGCTGAGCGAAAACTATTACTAGATTGATGTAAAGGATATCCAAGCAAGTGTATATTTTGGCATGGCACCTTTTAACTCAATTTTTAAGTTTGGAACTTAAGGCTCTTACTATGTTGGTTAGATTTTAAGTGAACTAAAATCCTTAATCATGCAACATAATCAAGCTTTTGATCTCATGCATTTTAAGACATATTTAAAGCAATAAATAACTTAAAACATGCATAAGATATTTGTGATCTAGTATGGCCCGACTTCATCTTGAAGCTTTGACTTCAAAGTCCGTCTTGAAAATCTCCGTGGGAGGCACCATTTTCTTCAAATAGGATAAGCTATAACTAATTACAACTATTTGATGGTTCGCAGACCATATTTGAATTGAAAAATAACTTTGGTACTTTAGACCAATTACATTCAAAATAATGGTACGCAGACCATATTTTCTATCCTATTTGGGCCATACTAGTCACTTCATAACCTGCAAAACAGTACATATACAATATATACTATTCACCCATTCATTATCATGAATGGCCCACATAGCTGGTTAGTAAAACACATTATGCATCACGTAAACATTTGCAGCAATTAATCAAGGGCACCAATAATCTACCAATTATTCAGTCCTTATTAATTCTAATCAAGTTGTTTTAACCTTAAGGATTTGTAGACCTAATCAAGAGTTTATGACTAAAAAGCGCTCCCACTTAAACCAATAAATTCATATGCTTTACCAATTTTAAACATAAAAATGTATTTCCAGTCCAACCGGAAACATACAAATTTAATTAAAATTTAAAGCTCATATCAATTTATAATTGAATCCAAAAATTTAATTTAATTTCAGTCGTATTTAAATTAATTCATGATTTTAATTTTAGTAAAATAATTAGAATAAATAACATTTATTATAATTATAATATTCAAAATTAAAATCCAAGAAAATAATTCAAATTATTAATTTTAAAATTAATTAAAATTACGTGAACTGAAATTTTCAAATTAAACATTCAAAACGATCTAATCGTAACGCAAACACCCTACGCGTTGCACGCCCATGGACCGTACGCACACAGCCATTGCTGGCCATGTGCGCGCAGCCCATGCGCTCGTCGCATAGCTGCTGCTTCCCTATCGCAAGCCTCCGCACAGCGCGCCATCGCACGCGAGCTATCGCTCGCAGTGCGCGCGCGCGAGATCGCTCGCTGGGCGCGCTGGCTCGCTCGCTGTGCGCGCGAGCCATCGCTCGCTGGGGCGCGACATCGCTCGCTGGGCGAGCGACATCGCGCGCTGCGCGCGCGAGCCATCGCTCGCTGGCGCGCGACATCGCGCGCTGCGCGCGCGAGCAGTGCTGGGCGCAGCGCTCGTGGCACGCGAGCTTGCGCTCGCTGCGCGCGAGGCTGCGCGCACTTGTGCGAGGCAGCTCGCGTTGTGGCGCAGCTCGCTTGCTGCCCACACGCGACTGCCTTGGCTCGCCCTTCGCCCATGCCCATTCGTTCATTGCTCGTGGCACACGACACAAGGCAGGGCTGCTGCCTTGTGCTCGTGCACTACGCCCTTGCTCATTGCATTCGTGCCGCACGGGCGACGAGCTCCCTTGCTCGTCGTCGCATGCCCGCATTATACAACACCCCTTAAGGGTAACACGAAGCGTCCATTGCTTCGTGCGTGCAAGTTATTTGAACGAATCGCATAAAAAATTTAAAATTTATATTTAAAATTAATGAAAAATTAATAAATAATATTAATTTCATAATTTTAGGGCGAAAAATCGGAAATTTATTATCCAATTGATTTCCGATTGATATGGATTCAAGTCTAGGTCATAAAAATTTAAAATTTATCGTAAATTTACAATTTTTATGGTGGTTTTTAATCATAGGTTTCTAATTAAATTACAATTAATTATGAAAATCAAATTAATTCTAAATTATTCTAATTTTCAACAAATTAATCATAATTACAAATTAGATTGCATAATTAACAAGACTAGGCATTCAAACTTGTTAAACATATGCAGTAGGTCAATCAAAAATTCAAGATTTATCAACAAGAATCGCAAATATTTAATTTAACATCTTAAATTTACGAAATTTTGCATTCGAAAAACTAAAACCTTCGAAAAGTCATAGTTAGGCTTCGAATTTGAGAATTCTGGGTCCAAGTATGCATTCAATGTTAAGTCTAATAAATGCGGTTTAGTATTAATTAACAAGTTAATAATTCAGTGAGATCAAGTGAGCTGAATGCCTAGCTAGAGGCCGCTTCAGTTCAAGTGGAATTAATAACATTAATCCACAGCTTACTCTTGACTGAACCCGTAGGGTCACACAAATAGTACGTAAACAGATCAAGTATTTAATGGCATTAAATACTCTATCTATGGATATTCGGAATCGACGGATCTTGGTTTCAGTGGGAGCTGAGATCGTCACAAGCAAGAAATGAATACTCCGGAAACGATGATATTGCCGGAAACGGAAATATGGATCGTATCGGAAATATAAATATTATCCAAGTCGTAGATGTTGCCGGAAACGGAAACATGGTACGTATCGGAAAATATTATCGGAAATGGAAATATTGCCGGAATCGGAAATATTGCCGGAAACGGAAATATTGTCAGAATCGGAAATATTATCGGAATCGGAAAATAATTCCGGAAACGGAAATATTCAATATTTGTTCAAAACGGAAATTAATTCCGGAATCGGAAATATTAAATATTGTTCGTATCGGAATTGAATTCCGGAACCGGAAATTTAATCGGAAGCGTATCGTACGAATAAGCATCGGACGAGGCCTGCCGGACGAAGGCCCAGCACGAAGCCAGGCCATCGCCCAGCGAGCAAGGACGCGCGCACGCCCAGCCCAAGGCAGCGCCAGGCCCACCGCAAGGCAGGCCCAGCGCGCCAAGGCAATGCTGCCCAGCGTGGGCTGCGTGGGCCGAGCGCATGCGTGCGGGTGCCCTCGTGGCTCCGTGCGTGTGTGTTTGTGTCCATGCACAATTCCTAAATCTATTAGGATTTGGTGTATGATTAAACTCCTATTTCTATTAGAATTATTTAATTAATTAGAGTCCTTGTAAGATTCTAAGTTTAATTAAATCGTATCCTACTAGGATTCCAATTCCCTTTCCAAACCTCTATAAATAAGGGCCTAGGGTCATAATTTATACGCACGATTGAAGTATTCAACGGGTAAGTTTTTGAAAGAAAAATTCAGCCACTCTCTTGCACTAATAGCCGAAAATTCCCAAGCACCTTAAGGGCGATTCTAGTTGGTCAATCTTGAGGCGGATCCGGACGTACTGTGGACTATCTACGGACGGACGACACTTGGAGTCCTAAAGACTTGTTCTTGTTCGGTTCGGGCGCATCTAGGGAAGGCACGCTACAAAGTGTATGCATCTATACTATGCTAAATGATTATGTGTAAATAATATGCTTTCCTAGCTTTATGGTTTTTCCGCATGATTTATGTATTGTCATATGTATCATAACCTAACAGTGGTATCACGAGCCTCTTATTATTTTCATAATCTAATTTGCATAAACATGGTTAAATATTACAAATTTGCAAGAATTAAAAGGGTTGCTTAATTTTCATAATTGTTAATTAATTGCAAATTGCGTTTATTTAATTATATGTACGCAGTTTTTCGGCAGTTTCTTCGTTACTCATCCAAATCGAGTGATTTTTGTGTCAATTCCGCATGTAAAAGGCATTCTAAAATTTTGACAAAAACAATATTTTTCGGCCGAACCCAGAATTCTCAAATTCGAAGCCTAACTATGACTTTTCGGGGGTTTTAGTTTTTCGAATACAAAATTTCGTAAATTTAAGATGTTAAATTAAATATTTGCGATTCTTGTTGTTAAATCTTGAATTTTTGATTGACCTACTGTATATGTTTAACAAGTTTGAATGCCTAGCCTTGTTAATTATGCAATCTAATTTGTAATTATGATTAATTTGTTGAAAATTGGAATAATTTAGAATTAATTTGATTTTCATAATTAGTTAATAATTTAATTAGATACCTATGATTAAAAACCACCATAAAAATTGTAAATTTGTGTTAAATTTTAAATTTTTATGACCTAGACTTGAATCCATGTAAATCGGAAATCAATTAATTAATAAATTTTCGATTTTTCGCCCTAAAATTATGAAATTAATATGATTTATTAATTTGTCATTAATTTTGAAAATAAAATTTTTAATTTTATGCGATTCGCTCATATAACTTGCACGCACAAAGCAATGGACGCTACGTGTTACCCTTAAGGGGTGTTGTATAGTGTGGGCATGCGACGACGAGCAAGGGAGCTCGTCGCCCATGCGGTACGAATGCAATGAGCAAGGCCATGGTGCACGAGCACAAGGCAGCAGCCCTGCCTTGTGTCGTGTGCTGTGTGCGACGAGCGAGTGGGCAAGGGCGAGAGCAAGGCAGCGACATTCGCGTGTGGGCAGCAGGCGAGCTGCGCCACGACGCAACTGCCGCGCGCAACGTCCGAAGCCTCGCGCGCAGCGAGCGCAAGCTCGCGTGCAACGAGCGCTGCGCCCAGCGATGGTGAGCAGCGAGCGCGGGCGACAAGCGCTGCGCCCAGCGATGGTGAGCAGCGAGCGTGTTGCGACGAGCGCTGGCGCGCGCCTTGCGATGGTGAGCAGCAGCAGATGCGACGCAGCACATAGGCTGCGCGCACATGGCCAGCGATGGCTGCGTGCGTGTGGCCTATGGTTGTGCGTTGCGTGATGTAGGTGCGTGCTTTGAGTTACGATTAGATCGTTTTAAAAAAAATTCAGTTTACGTAATTTTAATTAATTTTAAAATTAATAATTTAAATTATTTTCTTGGATTTTAATTTTGAATATTATAATTATAATAAATTTCATTTATTTTAATTATTTTACTAAAATTAAAATCATGAATTAATTTAAATACGACTGAAAAATAAATTAAATAAGCGGATTCAATTATAACTTTATATGAGCTTTAAATTTTAATTAAATTTGTATGTTTCCGGTTAGACTAGAAATACATTTTTATGTTTAAAATTAGTAAAGCATATGAATTTATTGGTTTAAGTGGGAGCCCTTTTAGTCATAAACTCTTGATTAGGTCTACAAATCCTTAAGGTTAAAACAACTTGATTAGAATTAATAAGGACTGAATAATTTGTATATTATTGGTGCCCTTGATTAATTGCTGCAAATGTTTATGTGATGTATAATGTGTTTTACTAACCAGCTATGTGGGCCATTCATGATAATGAATGGGTGAATGGTATATATTGTATATGTACTGTTTTGCAGGTTATGAAGTGACTAGTATGGCCCAAATAGGATAGAAAATATGGTCTGCGTACCATTAATTTGAATGTAATTGGTCTAAAGTACCAAAATTATTTTTCAATTCAAATATGGTTTGCATACCATCAAATAGTTGTAATTAGTTTAATTATAGCTTATCCTATTTGAAGAAAATGGTGCCTCCCACGGAGATTTTCGAGACTGACTTTGAAGTTGAAGCTTCAAGATGAAGTCGGGCCATACTAGATCACATTTATCTTATGCATGCTTTAAGTTATTTATTGCTTTAAATATGTCTTAATTATGCATGAGATTGCGGCTTGATTATGTTGCATGATTAAGGATTTTAGTTCACTTAAAATCTAACCAACATAGTAAGAGCCTTAAGTTCCAAACTTAAAAATTGAGTTAAAAGGTGCCATGCCAAAATATACACTTGCTTGGATATCCTTTACATCAATCTAGTAATAGTTTTCGCTCAGCGAGGTGTTACTTATTGGTCCTAAAGGGGCAAGGTACACAAATAATTGTGAGTAAATGTTTACGTGATGATTAATGTGTTTTACTAACCACCTATGTGGGCCATTCATGATAATGAATGGGTGAATGGTATATATTGTATATGTACTGTTTTGCAGGTTATGAAGTGACTAGTATGGCCCAAATAGGATAGAAATATGGTCTGCGTACCATTAATTTGAATGTAATTGGTCCAAAGTACCAAAGTCGTTTTTCAATTCAAATATGGTCTGCGTACCATCAAATAGTTGTAATTAGTTTTAATTATAGCTTATCCTATTTGAAGAAAATGGTGCCTCCCACAGAGATTTTCAAGACGGACTTTGAAGTCAAAGCTTCAAGATGAAGTTGGGCCATACTAGATCACATTTATCTTATGCATGTTTTAAGCTATTTATTGCTTTTAAATATGTCTTAAAATGCATGAGATTAAAAGCTTGATTATGTTGCATGATTAAGGATTTTAGTTCACTTAAAATCTAACCAACATAGTAAGAGCCTTAAGTTCCAAACTTAAAAATTGAGTTAAAAGGTGCCATGCCAAAATATACACTTGCTTGGATATCCTTTACATCAATCTAGTAATAGTTTTCGCTCAGCGAGGTGTTACTTATTGGTCCTAAAGGGGCAAGGTACACAAATAATTGTGAGTACATGTTAGTTTTGGTGAAACTCAACGATATAAGTAAGGAGTCCTTTTATGTCGTGGCAAAATCGATAGGTTTATCTAATAAGTTCTTAGACGTGCCTATCAACCATGAATAGTTTCTAGACTATTAGCAAAAGGTTTTTGCTTACCTAAGATGTTTTAGGATTAAGTCGACAAACTGTGCTTAATTCTTCAATGAATTTAAGATCTTGGAATCATTTTATTCACACCTGCCGGAACACATAACTTGAATAAAATGCTTAATGAACATTGAATTATGCATGTATGCTAGAATTTAAGTTTATTAAGAGAAACTGTGAATGGTTATTTATTTGTTTATTCTTTTCAATTGTAGTTTTAATTATGGCAAACAACAATTCATTCAACATTCGATCAATTCTCGAAAAGGAGAAGTTGAGCGGGAAAAACTTCCTTCACTGGCAAAGGAACTTGCAAATAGTTCTTATGCAGGAAGAAAAGGAGAATGTCCTGGAAGAGGCGATGCCCGAAGCCGCAGGCGACGGGGTCACTCAAGCAGCCCTCAATCGTTGGATTGATGCCAACAAGGATGTGATATGTCTAATGCTCGCCACCATGAGTGCAGATCTGCAAAAAACGTTCATCAACTCAGATGCTTTCACGATCATCAGTGAGTTAAAGAACATGTTCCAAGATCTGGCTCGAGTCGAAAGATTCGAGACTCATAGGCAAATTCTTGAGACCAAGCTTAAGAAAGGCGAGCCCGTAAGTCCACATGTTCTCAAAATGATTGGACTCATTGAGAATATGAGTCGGCTGGATCAGCAATTCTCTCAGGAAATGGTTGTAGACACCATCCTCCATTCTCTTCATAACGGGTATGATCAGTTCAAACTGAACTACAGTATAAATAGTCTGGACAAAACACTCACTGAGCTTCACGGTATGCTAAGGACCGCTGAAAAGACGCTCAAAAGTGATAAGCAAGATGTGCTTATGGTGCGTGGGGGCAAGTTCAAGAAATCTGGAAAGAAGAGGAATGCTAAGAAAGGTGGCAACAAGGCCAGCCCAACTAAGCAAACTGGCGCCAAGTCTGAAAAGAGGAAGGTCAGTCAACCCACTTCTGAATCTGAATGCTTCTACTGCAAGAAGAAGGGGCATTGGAAGAGAGATTGCTTGAAGCTAAAGGAAGATCAGAAGAACGGAACAGTCGTTCCATCTTCAGGTATTTTCGTTATAGACTGTATACTTGCTAATTCAACTTCTTGGGTATTAGATACAGGTTGTGGCTCACACTTATGTTCCAATCCACAGGGGCTAAGAAGAAGTAGAAAGTTAAGTAAGGGTGAAGTCGACCTACGAGTGGGAAATGGAGCACGGATTGCTGCATTAGCTGTATGAACTTATTATTTGTCGTTGCCCTCTGGGCTAGTTTTGGAACTGGAAGAGTGTTTCCATGTTCCAAGTCTTACTAAAAACATCATTTCAGTTTCTTGCTTAGATGCTAAGGGATTTTCCTTTTTAATAAAAGACAATAGTTGTTCGTTTTATTTTAAAGAGATGTTTTATGGATCTGCTAGATTAGTCAATGGACTTTATTTATTAGATCACGACAAACAAGTGTATAACATAAATACCAAAATGGCCAAAAAGGATGATTCAGATCTCACCTATCTGTGGCATTGTCGATTAGGCCATATAAACTTGAAACGCTTAGAAAGACTTCAAAAGGAAGGAATTCTAGAACCATTTGACTTAGAGGATTATGGTAAATGCGAATCATGTTTACTTGGCAAAATGACAAAGCAACCTTTCTCTAAAGTTGGAGAAAGAGCAAATGAACTATTGGGTTTAATCCATACAGATGTATGTGGACCAATGAGTACAAATGCTAGAGGTGGTTTCAGCTACTTTATCACTTTCACTGATGACTTCAGTAGATATGGTTATGTCTACCTAATGAAGCATAAGTCTGAATCCTTTGACAAATTCAAGGAATTTCAGAGTGAAGTAGAGAATCAATTAGGCAAGAAGATTAAGGCACTGCGGTCTGATAGAGGCGGTGAATATCTGAGCTATGAATTTGACGACCATCTGAAAGAATGTGGAATTCTGTCAGAATTGACTCCTCCTGGAACACCACAATGGAATGGTGTGTCGGAACGGAGGAACAGAACCTTGCTAGACATGGTCAGGTCAATGATGGGTCAGGCCGAACTTCCATTAGAATTTTGGGGACATGCACTAAATACAGCTGCACTCACTATAAATAGAGCTCCGTCTAAAGCTGTCGAAAAGACTCCATATGAGTTATGGTTTGGAAAGCCTCCAAATGTGTCTTTTCTTAAGATTTGGGGATGTGAAGTATACGTCAAACGATTAATTTCAGACAAACTTCATCCGAAATCTGACAAATGTATCCTTGTGGGCTATCCAAAGGAAACAAAGGGGTATTACTTCTACAATACATCTGAGAACAAGGTGTTTGTTGCTCGAGATGGTGTCTTTTTGGAGAAAAAATCACATTTCCAAAATGACAAGTGGGAGAAAAGTAGACCTCGAAGAAATTCGAGTCGAACAACAAACTCTAGAGAATGCTCAAGATGACATTCAGGATGAAACTCAGAGATCTTTAGAAGAATCTGGCGAGAATCATGGTCAATCTAGAAATGTTACCCCACGTAGATCGCAAAGATATAGATCTCAACCGAAAAGGTACTTAGGTATTTTGACGAACGAGAGCTATGACGTTCTATTACTTGAAAGTGATGAACCAACGACTTACAAACAAGCTATGACGAGCCCTAGCTCCAAGCAATGGCAAGAAGCCATGCACTGAATTAGACTCCATGTCAGAAAACCAAGTATGGGATTTGGTCAATTTGCCAGATGGCTACCAAGCCATTGGAAGCAAATGGGTTTTCAAACTGAAAAAGGACAAGGATGGGAAACTTGAAATTTTCAAAGCTAGATTGGTTGCAAAAGGTTACAGGCAAGTCCACGGTGTGGATTACGATGAAACCTTTTCACCAGTTGCAATGCTAAAGTCTATTCGAATAATGTTAGCAATCGCTGCATATTACGATTGCGAAATATGGAAGATGGATGTCAAAACCGCATTCTTAAACGGCGTTTTAACAGAAACTGTGTTCATGACACAGCCTAAAGGTTTTGAGGATCCAAAAAATGCTAAAAAGGTATGCAAGCTAAAGAAATCAATCTACGGATTGAAGCAGGCATCCAGGAGCTGGAATACACGTTTTGATGAAGCAGTCAGTGACTTTGGTTTCATCAAGAACGCAGACGAATCTTGTGTATACAAGAAGGTCAGTGGGAGCAAAATTGCTTTTCTAGTATTATATGTCGACGACATATTACTTACCGGAAATGACATTCCTATGTTGAACTCTGTCAAGATTTGGCTTGGGAAATGTTTTTCGATGAAGGATCTAGGAGAAGCACAGTACATATTGGGCATCAAGATTTACAGAGATAGATCTAAAAAGATGATTGGACTTAGTCAAAGCACTTATATCAATAAGGTGCTTGATAGGTTCAAGATGGCAGACTCCAAGCGAGGTTACCTACCCATATCTCATGGAATGACTCTAAGCAAGACTCAGTGCCCAAAAAAAAACACTTGATGAGCGTAGACGAATGAATGGGATTCCATATGCATCATTAATTGGTTCAATAATGTATGCTATGATATGTACATGCCCGGATGTTGCGTACGCACTCAGTGCTACGAGCAGATACCAGTCAGACCCAGGAGAGGCACATTGGACTGCTGCCAAGAATATTCTGAAGTACCTGAAAAGGCAGAAAGATGACTTCCTGGTCTATGGTGGAGATGATGAATTAATTGTTAAAGGCTATACGGACGCAAGTTTCCAAACCGACAAAGATGATTTCAGATCACAGTCTGGGTTTGTCTTCTGCCTCAACGGAGGTGCAGTAAGCTGGAAAAGTGCTAAGCAAAGCACCATTTCGGATTCTACAACTGAAGCGGAGTACATTGTTGCACATGAAGCAGCAAAGGAAGCTATATGGCTAAGGAAGTTCATAGGTGAACTAGGTGTAGTCCCCTCCATTAAAGGACCAATAGCCCTGTATTGTGATAACAACGAAGCTATTGCACAGGCAAAGGAGCCTAGACACCACCAAAGAGTCAAGCATGTACTTCGTAGATTTCACCTTCTACGAGAGTTCATTGAAAGAAAAGAAGTCGAGATAAGTAAGATTGGAAATGATGACAACATATCAGATCCATTGACTAAACCTCTGCCGCAGGCGAAGCACAACTCGCACACTGTAGCTATGGGAATCAAGCATATTGGAGAATGGCTTTGATGTCCTTATTTAATATTTTAAAGTTTTAGAGTTTAAATCTTTGTAAAACATTATTGGTTAATCATTCACAATAAATGAATAGAATTCATTTTTCCATTTAATTTGTGGTTTATTAAATGATGAGTCCCTTCAATTTGACGATATATTCAAGATAGACTGTCAGGACCAGTCCTGTGACTAAGAAATGTCTATCAAGTGAACTTGAATGTCAAAAGTTGAAAATGGTCCCTGGTTGGAGTTTTCTATAAAATTGGACGCATAGAAAACGTTAGCCGACTAGAATGCAAGATGACTAGTAGTTCTGTTTCTTGAACTATGTGGACATGGCAATGTCATAATCATTTGCATAGATACTTACTTTGGGAAGACTAGTATCAGACAGACCTATGAAACTTTACTGTAAGAGATGAAAATCTGTTATAAGTAAATTTCATTAAAATTATTAGACACTAAATCCTCAATACCTGAGTGATTTGAGATTACTTGTTTGAGAACTGGTTGCTTTGACGTTGACCAACCGTCGCACCGTAAAAGGAGGCTATAAAGGCAACGCTCAGGTAATCACCTATCAAACGAAGTCTAATCTCAAGATCGCAAGATTGGGATTGTCCTCCCATAAATCGGGATGAGATGCTTAAAAGTTGTACAAGGCCACTCGGAGAGCTAGAAACTGTGAAATGCATGGCCGTGCTCAGATGAATCATAGGCGATGATTATCTGCTTCTTTGATTAGTTGAACTCTGAAACCGAGAAACACATCTGGACATAATAAGGATGACAGCTCTTACCTTATGTTCAAGAGCAAGCATCGAGCGACAAAGGAATTAGGAAATGCACACTTGTCCCTAAGGACAAGTGGGAGACTGAAGGAAATAATGCCCTTGGTCCAAGTATGCATTCAATGTTAAGTCTAATAAATGCGGTTCAGTATTAATTAACAAGTTAATCATTCAGTGAGATCAAGTGAGCTGAATGCCTAGCTAGAGGCCGCTTCAGTTCAAGTGGAATTAATAACATTAATCTACAGCTTACTCTTGACTGAACCTGTAGGGTCACACAAATAGTACGTAAACGGATCAAGTATTTAAAGGCATTAAATACTCTATCTATGGATATTCGGAATCGACGGATCTTGGTTTCAGTGGGAGCTGAGATCGTCACAAGCAAGAAATGAATACTCCGGAAACGATGATATTGCCGGAAACGGAAATATGGATCGTATCGGAAATATAAATATTATCCAAGTCGTAGATGTTGCCGGAAACGAAAACATGGTACGTATCGGAAAATATTATCGGAAATGGAAATATTGCCGGAATCGGAAATATTGCCGGAAACGGAAATATTGTTAAAATCGGAAATATTATCGGAATCGGAAAATAATTCCGGAAACGGAAATATTAAATATTTGTTCGAAATGGAAATTAATTCCGGAATCGGAAATATTAAATATTGTTCGTATCGGAAATGAATTCCGGAACCGGAAATTTAATCGGAAGCGTATCGTACGAATAAGCATCGGACGAGGCCTGCCGGACGAAGGCCCAAGACGAAGCCAGGCCATCGCCCAGCGAGCAAGGACGCGCGCACGCCCAGCCCAAGGCAGCGCCAGGCCCACCGCAAGGCAGGCCCAGCGCGCCAAGGCAATGCTACCCAGCGTGGGCTGCGTGGGCCGAGCGCATGCGTGCGGGTGCCCTCGTGGCTCCGTGCGTGTGTGTTTGTGTCCATGCACAATTCCTAAATCTATTAGGATTTGGTGTATGATTAAACTCCTATTTATATTAGAATTATTTAATTAATTAGAGTCCTTGTAAGATTCTAAGTTTAATTAAATCGTATCCTACTAGGATTCCAATTCCCTTTCCAAACCTCTATAAATAAGGGCCTAGGGTCATAATTTATACGCACGATTGAAGTATTCAACGGGTAAGTTTTTGAAAGAAAAATTCAGCCACTCTCTTGCACTAATAGCCGAAAATTCCCAAGCACCTTAAGGGCGATTCTAGTTGGTCAATCTTGAGGCGGATCCGGACGTACTGTGGACTATCTACGGACGGACGACACTTGGAGTCCTAAAGACTTGTTCTTGTTCGGTTCGGGCGCAGCTAGGGAAGGCACGCTACAAAGTGTATGCATCTATACTATGCTAAATGATTATGTGTAAATAATATGCTTTCCTAGCTTTATGGTTTTTCCGCATGATTTATGTATTGTCATATGTATCATAACCTAACACTGTCTATATTCATTAGCAACAACAATCAGGAAGTTTGCAATGTGTTGGCCATCAACCAAAACCTAAGAACAACAAACTTCTTGATCATGTGTCATTTTTGGATGAGCATGGTGAGCTGGTCAAGGTTGCAGTGCACTATGAATGGAGACCTACTATTTTTACTAGTTGTAAAATGGTTGGTCATGTAGCTGCAGATTGTAGGAAGGGAGGTGTAAAGAGGAGGTGGCTTTAGAAAACCACACACACAACTGTTCAGCCTGTTGTTTCTGAACCTGAAGTAGATCAAGAGGGTTTTGAAAGAGCTCTTCGGCCTATAAGAGTCAGATCCACTCCTGTAGCTCCAACTCAAATTTTTAACTCTTATGATGTGTTGACAGATCAGGTTCAAGCAGGAGGGAATTTTGCTGCTTCAGGGGTTAGTGATGTTGTCCTGCAATTGGGTGTTCTATCTGGAAGGGGGGACCCTTCCTCTCCTAATGGATAGAATACTCACTTGGAATGTTAGGGGGCTCAACTCTCCTCAAAAACAGGTTGATATCAGGAGGTTCATCCAGAAGTATGAGGTTGGTTTAGTTGGCCTCCTAGAACATAAGGTGAAGACTGCTAATCTAGGTAACCTTTACCAAAGGGTGGTTGCTAATTGGTGTTTTACCGGTAATGCTAGTTTCCATGAAGGTGGTAGAATTGTGGTGGCTTGGAAACCAGGTAGCTTTACTCTAAGTATTGTTGCTGCATCTAGCCAATTTCTTCATTGTTTAGTTGCCTCAATAAGTGGGAAGCCTAGCTTCCAATGTACTTTCATTTATGCTTTTAATAAAAATTTGCAGAGGAAGGGGTTATGGAGGGATTTGAAGTCTATCAAAGTTCTTGGTCACTGCATTTTTTGTGGGGACTTTAACTGTGTTATGTCTGCAGAAGAGAGAGTTGGTGCATCTGTTAGTAAAGCTGAAGTGGAAGATATTATTGAGTGCATGCAGGAGTGTGGAGTGGAGGATATCAAGTGTGTGGGTAATTTGTATGCTTGAAATAATAAGCAACAGGGTGCAGCTAGAGTTTTCTCTAAGCTTGATAGAGTTTTGGGTAATGATGCTTGGCAGAATGTTTACAGTTCTGCAGAAGTGTACTTCATGAGTGAAAGTCATTTTGATCATTGCCATGGTCTTCTTACTGTCTTTCCTTGTGTTGTGGGAGGAAGGAAGCCTTTGACAGGCTAAATCGTACTCCTATCAAAGATAAACCTAACGTTCACCAACTAAAAATATAGCAAGGGAAGCAGGGATCGTATCCACATGGAAACAGGCGTTCTTTCTACTATTAAATTACTAATCTAGACTACTGGTAACAAGAGTTGGGATTGGGTTGTGTATTACACTAAAGCAAATAATCAAATCGGAAAATAATAATATTACAGGAATCTAGGGCAGCGGTTCACCATAAATGCAGACCGGGATTGGACAACGAACAATGACAATCAATTAACAATCATAACTAGGAAAACATGCATCTCTCGAATCTTATGAATTCCTTAGGATAGAACAACTAGCGGGCTCTCGCTACGTACTAGAAATAATTCTTATCTAATAGCCACAGACCAAAAACATCAGATTTATACCTCTCGGCGCATAATCCAAGGTTAATCAAACTCAAATCAAAATAGTCCGGCCGAACAGAATTGACGAGCAATAATAATAAGCTATAGAAATTATAGTCAATCAATCAATAATCAAGTCCACATATAATCCCAATCATGCATTCATGGATCCCCTAAACCCTAGAAATTAAACTACTCACTCATGACAATAAATAACAAAGCAATTAGCATAATGGAAAACATGATTAAAGCAACAAAATAAATTAAGGTAGGAAATAATACCGAATTGAAAAACAAATAAAATAATAAAGCTTGGATCTTTACTTGAAATTAAAAACTAAGTATTTGAATAATTGGAGAGAAAACTAGAAATAAACTAAGTATTGAAAACTAGAATAATAGATGTCACTAAAAATATAAGGGGCTAGTATTTATAGTTTGCCCAAAATAGAGCCCAAAATCGGAAATAAAAACTCGCGAAATACGCTGGAGGTTGGCGTCGCCCGATCGGGCGATGTGCTCGATAGTCGGCCCGATCGGCGAAATTCCGCCCGATCGGGCGGTTGCAAAATGCCCAGAACAACGCCCAGAATGACCGCCCGATCGGGCGCGTGTTGAATCTGCACGATCCTCTATCTTCAAAACGTCATATCTCCTTTGTTATTCGTCGGAATTAGGCGAGTGACCACTTGTTGGAAAGATATTGAAGTCTAGAATCCAACCCAATTGGAATTACATCATTTGGAGTTGTATAACTTGAGTTATGTTTAAAATAGTGGACTATAGTCATTTTTGTACTTCCTTCGTTATTCTCTTTGCTTCAAAACTCTTCAAACTTAATGTTTGTGCTCTCGAAAGTACATAATCTCTTGTATTGATTCAAATGAGTAGGAAATGCACAAAAATATTCTAATTCCTACAATGATGAACCCGAAACTACAAACACACTACAAGGAGCACATTAGTACTAAAAATCGCTCCGAAGAGCACATTTGAGATCAAAAAGTACTAAGGGACGGGGGTAAAAACTCTATATAAAACACACATATCAAACACCCCCAAGCTAGATCCTTGCTTGTCCCTAAGCAAGAAAATCATAGATAAATACAAGACCAACTTCACCCCCACCATATTTCAAAATGAAAAACATAATTCAAGGCAAAATCTAACGAGCATGCATCAATGTCAACCAATCAAATCCACCCAACCACAAATCCTCCCTAACAATCGTCACGCAAAGCGAACCACAAGTGCATAATGGAATTCAAGACTAGTGCTCACACACTCATCACTCATTTATGTGGCGGGTAAAAGATGTACCCGTTCGCTCTCCTCCCAGCATATAAGTGAACAATGCCCTCCCAAACTCACAACACTCGTGTGTCTAGAAAAACATACACTCAACCTAGTAGTCGACTTGAAATGTGTCATGTCATAACTTGCAGTGATAAACAACTATTTTCACATAAGTACGATTCTATGCACAAAGGTCGGAAGGTCTTCAAAGCTTGTAATGTTAAGCTTAGGTAAGGGTGCGGTAAATTTGGGTATAATGTGAGCTTTAAAGCCTTGGCTTTGGAGAGCATAAATCCTAAAAACAACCGTGATCAATCAACATAATGACCATAATCTCCCACTCAACATATGACAAAATAACAAATAGCCAACACCATACGTTCTTGCCTTTTTTCACAATTGTAACCAATCACTCATAAGGATATGAATTTGCAGAACTTGATTGAAACAACACTTTGAACTTTTTATGAGAGTAATAGATTTTTCTCTTTCTTTTCTTTTTCAATCTCTCTTTTTTTTTCTTTCTTTTTTAGCAACCTTCACATTTGTTTTGTTCTTTCATCTCTTTTCATTTTCAACTCATTTTCAACAACAAACATGATAAGACGAACTCCATTTTCAATACCCACTTTGTGCTCAAAATGTAGCACACTACAACTCCCTCACCTCACTACTATTAGCTCCCCCAAGCTAGGCTTGGGACTAGTAACCAATGGGGTTTTTTCATGGGCTTGTAATATGGCTAGTCACCGAATAAAAGGGCACAAGCAACAACATAGGTAGAAAAGGAGGGGACAAATGTATCTAATTTCATCTGAAGGCTACCTAAATAGAAAAATGCCTTCGTCCTCCACAATGTGCATGTATATGAGTCATAAAACACTACTAATAGTTGCAAATCAATACTCAAAATCAATGACACACCAGGAAGCTATCACACATCCTAACCAAATCAACTAGTCAAGCACCAAGTCCACAAATAGTTAGTCGGAGTTGACTCATGTTAAGGCATCAAAGCAATTGATTATCAAATCATGGCTAACACATCTACATTGCCCATCATCAAATACCAAGAATCAAAACAATTTTCGTTCAAGGGGCACAGGGAAGCATGATATTGAATTCATTGGAACGTATTTTTGTATATTTTTTTTTTTGTTTCAAAGAAATAAACTACTCTAGAAAACATTAAACACACCAAAATAAACACACAAAAATAAGTAAATGCAAAAATAAAAGGAAAAACATACCTAATATGTACAAGTCAGTGAAACACCCCCCCAAGCTAAATCAGACAATGTCCTCATTGGCTCAAGGGGTATCATGAGGAAAGTGAGAAACCCGTGGCTTATTTGTCGCTGATTCGCAAATCGTCCGATCGGGCAGCAGATCGCCCGATCGGGCAGCAGATCGCCCGATCGGGCAGCAGATCGCCCGATCGGGCAGCAGATCGCCCGATCGGGCGAATTTCGAACCTTTTCGTTGAATCTGTGCGCGCCCGACCGGGCGCACCTCGCCCGATACGGATCGGGCGAAATGCAATGCCTTGTTTTATGACTTTTCTCAGCCCATAATCCTTCCTTGACCTTTCTACGACGTCATCATCAACCGCCCGATCGGGCGGAATTTCGCCCGATCGGGCATTTCACTCGCCTTCTGTGTCGATCGGGCCACTTTCGCCCGGTCGGGCGATTTCCCAAATTTTTCTTTGTATCGACACGCGCCCGATCGGGCGCTCTTCGCCCGATCCGGGTCGGGCGAAATGCAAGCTGCTCCGTTTGGCTTTGATTCAACTTTTTCGAGCTTGGGGCCTTAGACCTGCATAACACTAAACACCAAAACCGTAAAATACACTCATCTCGCCTCTCCAATACCAAGGACTACACTAAATCACACACTTGATAAAAAATTATACTAAAACACACAAAACGAAAGCATAAAGTACACTACGGAAAGCAATAAATGGATAGTTAAGTACTCATCCCCTATTAGATTGGTGTAATGTACCCATTACACAATCTCAATTTATGCACAGACAGCGGAAGGAAGGGGATGAGAGCCACGACAACTCATCGAATGGGGGCACCAAAGATGGTGCCATCTGGTGTCAAATCAATTGCCTTGGATGAGCTATGTGGCGCGGGGGGTGACAGACCACGACCCCGATCATGAATGCGATGCCCACCGTTCACCGAACTTTCGGCCTTTCGGGTCTCAGCATCATCAAATCGTGCTTCCCTTTGAACCCATGCCGAAGAGTTCATACTCCGATTACCTCCACCTGCAAAACAATTTGAAACATGCTCTTTTTCCGAAGGATTATTGGAGTTAGTATGAGTCAATTTAGTATTAAAATAATCATTAGAAACATTGACTCCAAAACATGACTCCTCTACCATAGGGCTCTTAGCAACATGGGTTAAATTGAAAGTAACCTTGTCATCCCCCACATTTAAGGTCAGCTTGCCATTCTTGACATCTATGATTGCCCCCGCAGTGTGTAGGAAAGGTCGACCTAAAATAATAGGGATCTGCCTGTCCTCTTCCATGTCCAACACAACAAAATCAACAGGGATAAAAAATTTACCTACTCTAACAGGCACATCTTCTAGAACACCTAGGGGGTATTTTACAGATCGATCGACCATTTGCAGAGTTATGTTGGTAACTTTTAAATCACCCATGTTCAATTTAGTACAGACAGACAAGGGCATGACACTAACACTGGCACCTAAATCACATAAGGCTTTGTCAATAAAAAGGTTGCCAATATTACACGGGATAGAGAAACTCCCGGGGTCCTTCAACTTGGGTGGAGGCTTATTTTGTAGTAAGGCACTGCACTCTTCAGTAAATGCAACAGTCTCCACCTCACTAAATGCTCTCTTCCTAGTCAAGATGTCTTTCATGTATTTAGCATATGAAGGTACTTGAGTAATTAATTCAGTGAAAGGGACTGTTACCTGCAGATTCTTTACCACTTCTAAGAACTTACCAAATTGCTTGTCTAGCTTGTTCTTTAGCTGACGATGAGGGAAGGGAAGTTTGATAGGTGGAACTTGTATCTCAACTTTATTCTCAACCCTTGTGTCAGCTTCCTTCTCTTTGACCACCTTCTCACTTTCTCTTGGCACAGCACCACTTACAGATATTTCAACCCCTTCCTCTATAGTCATAGGTGGACCATCATACTCATATCCACTCCACAAAGTGACAGCATTTACAGACTCTCTGGTCACAGGCTGTGAAGGGAGTTGACCCTTGGGTCTCTCTGCGAGAGTAGTAGCCATTTGTGCCAACTGTTTATCCATGATCTTGTTATGAGCAGTGAGGGCATCGATTTTGGCATCCTTTTCGCTCAAAGACTTCTGCAATTCTAACATCATATTCCGCATCTCAACAAGCATGGGATCAGGCTGTGTGGGTTGAGGCTGTGGAGGAAAGCCAGGTGGTCCACTAGGCTGCGGGTTGTAGTTACTTCGCGGTTGGTAGGGCTGTTGTGGTGGTGGTTGGTAAGGTTGTTGTGGTGGTGGAGGGTGTTGAATCTGGTGGGGGTTCTGAACATTAGTACTCCTATATGATAATAGGGGGTTGTTTTTATACCCCTCATTGTATGAGTTGGAGTACGGATTGTTCTGCTTGTAGGCCTGGAATGCATTGCATTGTTCAATAGAGCTCCTACATTCCGGTGCATAATGACCTTGCATCCCACAACTATTACAGACATTGGCCAACTAAGCACTCATTGCGGCGACACTAGCTTGTTGGGTGGCTTGGGAAGATGCGTTTTGCATATTATCCAGCTTGTGATGTAGGGCAGTTAGCTGAGCAGTAAGCTGTTCAATAGAGTTCATCTCATGCTTAACACCACGATCGGCAAAACCTCTAGGATTCCCATATTGGGCACTATGGATGGTTATCTCCTCAATCACCTCTAAAGCTCTAGGCACCTCCAGTTGCATAAATCTCCCACTGGCAGCTGAATCCAAAAGACACCTAGACTCATTACCTAGACCATTATAGAACTGTTGAACTAGGAACCAGTCCTCCAAACCATGGTGTGGGCACTCTCTTTGCAAGTCCTTGAATCTTTCCCAAACCTCGAACAAACTCTCATCTGCTTGTTGAGAGATACCTAATATCTGACCCCTCAGACGAGCTGTCTTCTCAGGTGGGAAATATTTAACATAGAACGCAAGGGCCAAGGAATTCCAATCGGTGATTTTCATAGTTGCGCGGTTGAGACTATTAATCCATAGCTTTGCCTTCCCACTCAATGAAAATGGAAAGAGTATCTCCATAGTCTGCTCCGGTGTTAAATTCTTCTGCTTAATGATGGCACAATACTGAATGAAAGACTGAATATGGAGATTAGGATCTTCACCCTTTTCCCCACCGAATTGGTGTCTCTCGATCATGTTTATCAGCTGGGGTTCGATCTTGAAATTCTCGACCGCAATGGAAGGCATGATTGCCTTGGGGAGCATAGACATACTTGGTTTAGAGTAGTCTGTAAGCCTTGGCACAAGTGGGGGTGGCGGCGGTGGTGCTTGGTCACCCATCTCTGAATCTGTATGGAATAGATTGCTAATCAGATAGTCGGATTCAGAGTCAGAATAGTCTCTCAACTGTTTAAAGAATCTACGCCGTCTACGAAAGGTCCGTTCAGGTTCAGGATCGAACGAAGTCAGATCGCTGGTATGGACAATCCTGGGCATAAACAAGCAAAAACTAGAAAACAGTCGTGAGATCCGGTCTCAAGGAACGGGAGTCCCTTGAGAAGTAACAAACAATAATCTAGAAAAACAATTAATAACAGAAAATAAAACTGTTTCCTTGGCAACGGCGCCAAAATTTGTCAGGCAAAGATAAACCTAACGTTCACCAACTAAAAATATAGCAAGGGAAGCAGGGATCGTATCCACAGGGAAACAGGCGTTCTTTCTACTATTAAATTAATAATCTAGGCTACTGGTAACAAAAGTTTGGATTGGGTTGTGTATTAAACTAAAGCAAATAATCAAATCGGAAAATAATAATATTAAAGGAATCTAGGGCAGCGGTTCACCATAAATGTAGACCGGGATTGGACAACGAGCAATGACAATCAATTAACAATCATAACTAGGAAAACATGCATCTCTCGAATCTTATGAATTCCTTAGGATAGAACAACTAGCGGGCTCTCGCTACGTACTAGAAATAATTCCTATCTAATAGCCACAGACCAAAAATATCAGATTTATACCTCTCGGCGCATAATCCAAGGTTAATCAAACTCAAATCAAAATAGTCCGGCCGAACAGAATTGACGAGCAATAATAATAAGCTATAGAAATTATAATCAATCAATCAATAATCAAGTCCACATATAATCCCAATCAAGCATTCATGGATCCCCTAAACCCTAGAAATTAAACTACTCACTCATGATAATAAATAGCAAAGCAATTAGCATAATGAAAAACATGATTAAAGCAACAAAATAAATTAAGGTAGGAAATAATACCGAATTGAAGAACAAATAAAATAATAAAGCTTGGATCTTTACTTGAAATTAAAAACTAAGTATTTGAATAATTGGAGAGAAAACTATAAATAAACTAAGTATTGAAAACTAGAATAATAGATGTCACTAAAAATATAAGGGGCTAGTATTTATAGTTTGCCCAAAATAGAGCCCAAAATCGGAAATAAAAACTCGCGAAATACGCTGGAGGTTGGCGTCGCCCGATCGGGCGATGTGCTCGATAGTCGGCCCGATCGGGCGAAATTCCGCCCGATCAGGCGGTTGCAAAATGCCCAGAACAACGCCCAGAATGACCGCCCGATCCGGATCGGGCGAAGCCCGCCCGATCGGGCGCGTGTTGAAACTGCACGATCCTCTATCTTCAAAACGTCATATCTCTTTCGTTATTCGTCGAAATTAGGCGAGTGACCACTTGTTGGAAAGATATTGAAGTCTAAAATCTAACCCAATTGGAATTACATCATTTGGAGTTGTATAACTTGAGTTATGCTTAAAATAGTGGACTATAGTCATTTTTGTACTTCCTTCGTTATTCGCTTTGCTTCAAAACTTTTCAAACTTAATGTTTGTGCTCTCGAAAGTACATAATCTCTTGTATTGATTCAAATGAGTAGGAAATGCACAAAAATATTCTAATTCCTACAATGATGAACCTGAAACTACAAACACACTACAAGAAATCGCGCCGAAGAGCTCATTTGAGATCAAAAAGTACTAAGGGACAGGGGTAAAAACTCTATATAAACACACATATCAGTCTTTTAAGTATTTTACCATGTGGAAATACTCTCATGTATTTCATGATATTGTGATTGCTGCTTGGAATACTCCCATTGTTGGAAGTAAAATGTATACTATGACTAGTAAATTGAAGAAAGTCAAAGCTGTCTTAAAGGAGCTCAATGGAGTGGGGTTTTCTGATATTCAAGCTGTTGCGTTAAGTGCTTATCAAGCCATGTTGGTTGCACAGGAAGCAATGCATCACAACCCTACTGATCAACTATTGGCTGATCGGGAACTTGATGCTACTAATGTGTATAGAGTTAAGAATAAAGCTTATCTGAAATTTTTGAAGCAAAAAGCTAAAGTTGACTGGATTAAGGCTGGAGATGAGAACACAACTATCTTTCACCAGAGTATTAGAAGTAGAAATGTTCAAAATCAAGTATACAGTATTCATGACCTGAATGGGGTGTGGAAAGATGACCATGTAGCTTTGTCTGAAGCTTTTGTTTCTTACTATAAAACTCTCCTTGGTACCACTCATGCTCATAAGAAATCTGTTGTTCATCAGATTGTTCATATTGGTCCTGTTTGCTCTTCTGATCACAAGGCAATCTTAAATTGTCCCTATACTGTTGATGAAATAAAGGAAGCTTTGTTCTCTATCAAAGGTAATATGGCCCCTGAACCTGATGGTTTTGGTTCTCATTTCTATAGAGATGCTTGGCAGATTGTGGTTCTGATATCACTGTTGATGCCTTAGATGTGTTGCAATCTGGTAAACTCTTAAAGGAGGTTAATCACACTGTCATTACTCTCATTCCTAAAACCAAGTATCCAAGGAATGTGAGTGATTTCAGAACTTTCTCCTGCTGTAACACCTTGTACAAGTGTGTTACTAAGGTCCTTTGAGGGAGGTTAAGGAGAGTGCTTCCTGATCTTGTGACGGAGTGTGTTTGGTATCCTATGTTTTCCTTGATGATAAATGGATCAATGTAGGGTTTTTTCAAGTCTAAAAGGGGTTTGAGGCAAGGGGACCCTATGTCTCCTCTCTTATTTGTCAATTGCATGGAATATTTATCCAGAATCTTGTAGAAAATGAGTGGTTTGCAGCAATTCCAGTTTCACCCAAGATGTAAGGAGCTAAAGCTGACTCACTTATGTTTTGCTGATGATTTGATCATGTGCTGTAAAGGGGAGTTTCCTTCCATTTACCTGCTTCTTTAAGCTTTTAAATTGTTTTCAGACTCTTCTGGTTTACAAGCCAATAAGGCTAAATCTTTCATTTATTGCTATGGAATGACTGATACTGTTGTGAAAAAGAGTTTTAGATGTGTCTGGGTTTAACAGAAGAAATCTTCCCTTTCAACACTTGGGTGTTCCTATTAGTCCAAAGAGGATTTTAGCTGCTCAATGTGGGGGTATTGGTTGAGAAAATGACAACAAGAATAAGAATCTGGAGCTCTAGGAATCTCTCTTACACTGCAAGGATGCAGCTGATCAACTATGTGCTTATAGTCTTCACATGTACTGGGCTCGAATCTACATTCTTCATAAGAGTGTGTTACAGGAGATTGTCAAAATTTGCAGGTCCTTTCTTTGGAGTGGGAAAGCCTTCAGTAAAAAAACCAAGTAATATAGCTTGGGATAGAACTTGTAAGGACAAAAGTTCAGGGGGATTATTGGGATATAGAGATGTGTTACTGTGGAATGTAGCAAACATAGGAAAATATGTTTGGGCTCTTGCTACCAAACATGCTAATGTTTGGACCAAATGGGTAACATCTGTGTATTTAAAGAATGGGGCTTGGTGGGATTACCAACCTAGTGTTTCTGCTAGTTGGTATTGGAGGAAGGTTTGTGCTACTAAGGATCAACTTAAGCTGCTTTACACTTATGCTGAATTTTGTTCCATGCAGCATTACTCTGTCAACAAGTGTATGAAAAGTTGGTAGGGGTAAAGGCAAAGGTTCACTGGGATAAAATGGTCTCGAATAGACTTAATACTCCAAAGCACTGGTTCATTTGTTGGCTTGCTGTTCAGCATAGATTACAAACAACTGCTAAGTTGGCTAGCATTGGAGTTAGCTCTTCTCCTGCTTGTCTGCTTTGTGGTCAAGGGATTGAAGATCACGGGCACTTATTTTTTTTCCTGCCCTTATAGCAATAGGTGCTTTGCTGAGCTGAAGGTCTGGTTGGGTATTCATTTGCCTGATTGTAGCATGCAGAAACTTATTAAGAAGATAGGGAGCAGTAATCATTCTAAGTTCAAGAAATAGGTGATACATGCAGGCATTGCTGCTACTGTGTACATCATCTGGAGGAGTAGGAACAACAGTTTCTGGAATGGAGTTGTACCTACTGTGCAACATTCCTTGTCTAGTTTAAAGCAGATTGTTAGAAATAGAGTTCATGTGGTTATGCCTAAGTCTGTAAGTAGAAGGGATATTCAATGATTTTTGGCTTTGTAATTAGTTGATTGTTGGTGTTTGCTAGCTCTAGTTTAAAATGGTTCATCTTAGTTGGTTTGTTTTGCTAAAGTTAGCTTAGGTTGTATTTCGTTTTGAGCTAATATTATCCTTACTTAGCAAAAAAAAAAACAAAACATACGAGAAGTTTTTGTAGGGCAGTGATACTCACATATTTGTTCAACACTAAAAAAACTAGCCTAACAAAGTAATGAGCTACACTAATTTACAACCTCTTTTAAGTTTTAACATGAGACCATCTAGTCGAGTTAAAAAAAATGAAAGTTGATTAATTTTTTTTAACGTGAGTTGGCTACTCGACGTGGCAATTGAATCAAATTTATGAATTACCCGATTATGAGCCGTACCAAAGTGACATAAACCAACTTTGATTCGAGCAATCCGTTTAATTTCCACCTTCCATGTCGATCATCATAATGAAATTAAAACGAACAGCAAAATTCAGCAATCTCCAACAACCTTCCATCATGTGGTCAGGAATCACACGATTAGACTCTATACACATCCCACCTTATCAAATTCCATCCTCCAAACTAACACCTAAAAATATTAATAAATGCAATTTCTCTTTTTATAATCACCAACCAACTATATCAAATTTAATTCTTTACCCCTTCAAAAATCAACCGTATTATTACCAATTTTATCATTACACAAACTCATCTATAAAAACCCAAAAAACACCATCTTCCCTTACATCAAAACCTTCCAATTATAGTAACACCCCACCCCAAAAAAACACCCAAATCTTCCAAAAATGGCAAACCAATTGATCGAAACCCACCGCGAAGGAGCGGAAGTATACTCCACCCCAGACCTCTGTAAGGCAAAATCATATGAATTGCTCGAAGAACTCGACATGCCCAACGGTCTCCTACCCATGAATGAGATGATAGAAGTTGGGTATAACCGCACGACCGGGTTCGTGTGGTTAATCCAGAAAGAACTGGTGAAACACCATTTCGAAAAGATTGATAGAAAGGTGACTTATGATACAGTTGTTACAGCTTTTGTTGAGAAGCATAAGATGAAGAAGCTTCATGGGGTTAAGGCGAAGGAGATGATGATTTGGTTACCTCTTAATGAAATTTACATTGGTTCGGATTCTACTAAGATTACCTTTGGTTCTTATACCGGTATTTCCCGCTCTTTTCCTGTTTCTGCTTTTATTGAAGAGGTGAAGAAAGTCGAAGAAGAGAAAAAGGTGGAAGAAGAGAAAAAGGTGGAAGAAATTAAAGCATAGAACAAGGGGTAAACTTGGGATTTCAACTTGTTAATTAAGGCTTAATCGCCTGTGATTAAGCTATATCTTTATTTGGTTTTGCCCTAGCAAACCAAATCTGTTTTTTAATTTATTATCGCATTTTTTCGTTTCATTTTTATTATATTAAGGGCAAGGAAAATAATGTAATACTAGGAAATCTTGCTTACGAGAGGATTGCCTAGTTTATAATCGCTTAATGTTATACGAAGTACTTGTATTACTTTATATTGCTCGTATTGGTCGTATTATACCTACGTTAAAACTGCTAATCATGCAGTTTTTCTCTTTGGAACTTTTGTCAAATGGATTATCTATTAGAAATGTGATGGTGGGTTAATTGTTATAAGACATATGAATATGTGATGCAATTGTTTTTATTATAAAAAATATATATATGTAATTGTTCTTGCATAATGTGTCAAATCCCTAAAAATATGGATTTACACTAATAAAAATCTGGTCCATGCTAACTTAGCGTGGACCAGGGCAACGGAGTAATTTGTATCACAAATTCTTATTTACAAGGGGTGTACAATAAATATTGTACAACAAAGTTAAAGTTGACGTAAAATGGTTAAAAGTTACCTTTAGATATGTAAATGTTATCTATTTTTTAGTGATAAATATTTTTGTTTTAATAAAAAATATTTCTTCAAAATCACTAATAATATATAAAATTAATCATTTAACATTTTAAAATGTTTATATGTCAACTTTTTTATAATAATATAAAAGTTAGAGAAAATTGGATAAAAGTTAGAGAAAACTGGATAAAAGTTATATTGGTCTACAATAAACTTATTGTACACCTTATGCATGCAATACCTTTTGAATTTGTATGGGCAACATATGTAACTGTCACGTGACAGTTATTTTGTGATTTAAATAGTAATTATATGTGTATTATAGTAACTATGTGTTTTAAAGAGTTACTATGTGTTCTGTAAAGTTTCAATGCGATTTGTGCCTAGCCCACTTTATATACGTTTTAAACTTTTTTTTTTCAAAATTTCAGGTCTACATTCTGTTCATTTCTCTTTCATTTCTCTCTCTTCATTTTCTCTCTATGCTTTTCAAAATTTACCCCCAAATTAGGTTTTGTTCGATTTTCTTCGTAATTATCTTATAATTCTTATAATTGGATATGATCTAGTAGATGAGGAAAAATCGGAGGAAGTAGTAGATCAAGAAGGAGGTTCGTCGTTGCCGAAACCGAATCGAAGAATTTACGCTCGTCTACAAATCTTCGCAAGAATTTTTAGAGATCACATCTCGGTTTGTTGTTTTTTAAAGAATTTTAAGTCTATTTTTATTTAAAATTGAAAATATTTGTTGTTTTGGAGAAATTAATGTTTGTGTTTTGCCGAAATATCGTTTTCACTTCGGGAATTCGATCAGTGACTTCACGATTTCAAATAGTAACTATATGAGTAATACAGTAACTATATGGTTTAAAGAGGTACTATGTAATTTTAATGGTTACTATATGTGTACAATAGTTACTATATTATTTTAATGGTTACTATATGTGTACAATAGTTACTATATGTGTACAATAGTTATTATTTTGTTGAGTGATTTGAAATGCTTGTTGTTTTGTTGAAATTAGGGTTAGTGTTTCACATAGTTAGTATATAAATGATATAGTTACCTTTAATTTATGTTGCGAAATAGTGTTTTTAATAGTCACTGGAATGTTCGTTGTGTTTATATTAGTAGTAGTTTTTAGATTAACTATATTTTTTAAAAAGTTACTATAACTTTAAAACAATAATTATGTGTTTAAAATAGTTACTATATTTTTTAGAAAGTTATTATAAGTTTAAAACAGTAACTATGTGTTTAAGATAGTTATTATGTTATAAAGAGTTTATAATGACTTTTTGATAAATAATAGTTACTATACGATTACATTATGTACTATGTTATTTAGAGTATGTTTTTGTTCGCTTCTTAGATAGTGGCTATATGATTATAATGGTTACTATATGTGTACAATAGTTACTATATTATAATAATAGTCCATATGTTTTATATAGTTACTATTTGTTTTATAGTTACTATATTTTGAAATAGGTACTATGTTTATTTTATCATGATTTGTTACCATATGTTTATTTTCTTCAATAGTTACTATAGTATTTATATAGTTACTATATGTTTGAAATATGTAATATGTTTATTTTATCATGATTAGTTACCATATGTTTATTTTCCTCAATAGTATTTGTATGTTTTATATAGTTACTACTACCTCCGTTCCTAAAAGTTCTTTACGCTTTCCGTTTTAGTCCGTTCCTAAAAGTTCTTTACAATCCTACTTTATTCCATTTTTACTCTTATTTGGCCCACCATAACTTACCCACTCACAATACTTTAATATTAGTTTCCACCCACTCACATTGTTGGACAATTTATAGCCACTCATTTTCCATTTGTTACCCCACCATCACATGTTCACCAAAATTCCTTAATTACCGTGCAAATAGTAACCGTAAAGATCATTTAGGAACGGAGGTAGTATATGTTTAAAATAGTTACTATTTTAATTTATTATGTTCTGTGCATGTTTTTGATGTTATTCTATATTTTTAGTGATAGAGTTACTATATTATTATCACACCAACTATGTCTACAACTATGTGACTACATGACCATGAATAATTTTTATAGATATTATATCTTGTATAATAGTAACTATATGTTTGATATAGTTATTATGTATATAATAATGTTCTTTTTATGTTCTTTGTTTTCCTCTATGTTATTATTAATAAGAGTAACTATGTTATGATCACATTAACTATATGATCATAACAATATGCAACTCTGCTAATATATGACTATCATTAATATTAAAATATACTATATCATATATAATAGTAACTATATGTTTTTAATAGTTACTATGTTATCATTTTGTTCTTTTTATGTTCTTTTTTTCCCTCTCTGTGTTATTAGTAATATAAGTGACTATATTATTATGACAGTAACTATATGACTATAACAATAACTATATCTGCAATTCTGCGAATATCTTACCATCATTAATTCTAAGAGTTACTGTATGATGCATGATAGAAACTATATGTTTTACATAGTTACTATGTCATTTTTTCACACTTAAATGTTAAATTATTAACTTAGTTTATATATTATTAATTCAGAAATACAAAGATGATTCATCTAGAATTGAAGTAGTGCGAAGAATAACTTCTGCAAGGACAACAAAAGCAGAAGAAGAAGAAGAAGAAGAAGAAGAAGAAGAAGAAGACAACAATGAAAACCAAGGACGTGGTAGAGAGGACGCAGACGTCGAAGGAGAGGACGTGTTGGTATAAAGAAGGGACGTGGACGTGGCGATTAGTACTTTTTAGTTTAAAAACATGAGTTTAATGTGTCTTATTGAATATATGTAAATAATTAGAATGTCGTAGCTAAAAAAAACTAATCACGTAATTAATGTTTTCTTAATTATTGTTCAAGAGTTATAATTACTCTTACTTTTGATATAGTTACTCTTATTTTATTTCAGTAATTATATGAAATAATAGTAACTATAATCGAAAATGTTACTATGACCTCTAAAGCATCTATATTATATTGTTTATTTTAAAATATAATTCGTAGTAATTGTTTTACAGTTAAAATTACTTTTCTATATGATTTAGTTACTCTTTAGATAGAATCGTTATTCTTATCGAAATGGCTATATTATTGTTTTTACATAGTTACTATTATGAAGATATAGTTACTTTACAGAACATATAGTTACTCTTTGTATAAAATAGTTATTCTTATCGGAATGACAATATTATGAATATATAGTTAATTTACAAAAATACCCTGATCCACGCTAATTATAGCGTGGACCGGGTCCATACAAGTGGGATTGAAAAATATGAGTAAAGTGAAATTAGAGAGTTTAATTAATAAAATAAATACACAAACAAATTAAAACGATCATCTATTACCTAGAAGTATTTTTTTACGGGCAGTGCTAAACGTAACCTGGTTTTACTTGGCGCAACCCTTTTTACTTTCATTTTTTTATTTTAAAAAAAACTTAACTTTCACTTTTATCATTTTCTCTCAACCTTTTTTATATCATTTTGGTTCAAATAAATTTAACTTTTTTTAATGTCACGTGTATCTAATCAAATTAGAATACATGTGTTGATTGCAATGGACGACTTTTTGACTTGTAAAACCTTTGGAATTGAGATAATTTTTGTTTTTTCCTGTTTTTTAGCCTTTTTATGCAATTTGTATAAAATAAATACTTTCACTTTGTACATATTGAACAGAATATAACTAACCATTTCGTACAGATTGAACATAATAGAACTAACCATTTTGTACAGATTGAACATAATGGAACTAACCATTTCGTACAGATTGAACAAAATATAATTAATTATTTCATGCATATTAAACATAGCCGAACTAAATATTTTGTACAAATTGAACAAAAGATAATTAATTATTTCGTAAACATTTGACGCAATAGTGTACACAAGATTTCATGTACAACGAACAATGTAACATATGTCATTATACAGAAGTTTAACAACTTAAAATGGTATTCGTGCAACGAGTAGTCGAGTACTACTAATATTAATTACTCGTAGTATTTTAATAGTTAAATGGTTATCTAATTTGTCTTGCTTGATCATGTGTTAACTAAAAGACAAATTAAAAGCACTATAATTGCTATGTATATGAATTGAAGGCCGGAAGTTCAAGATGGAATTGCAGCAAAAATGCGAGGGTATTATCAGAGAATTTCAGTTTGGGGGTGAAAGCAAAAGACGTATATGGGTATTTTTGGTATTTTACAGGGGTGTGTTAAAGTAATTAAAGGTTGCGTATAGCAACCGTGTTTTTTACACGTCGAAAATTGAAAACAATATACAGAGTTCTTTATTCTTGGGTATCGTTATTCGACGTCCTCATTCGCTAAAAACGCCCGCGTATTTTACAAGAAAGGATATTCGTGCCCTTATATAATCTACCCCACCCCGTAACCATCTCCACCACCAGCTCCACCACCGTATCCCGGGTGGCGTCGCACATTAAAAAAGAAATATACATGCATTATCGCGCCTATGTTAAATTTTTTTTAAAAAAAATTATTTCTTTAAAATTTTGTTTGCATTTAAATAATTTTGGGATTCTTTAAAAATTTTGAAATTTTAGAATTAGTTTTATAAAAGCATTTAAAAAATCAATTCAATTTTTGTTCTAGAAATTTTAGAATTAGTTTAAAAAAGCATGCATTTAAAAAATCAATTCAACTTTTTTTTTTTAAAATGCAAACTGCCGCCCGGAATTGGCGGCGGGACCACGGTCGTAACTAGGGATGGAAACGGGTAGGATCTGGACCGAATCCTCTAGGATCCGAATCCAGATCCGTTTTTTAGGCAAGGATCCATATCCTACCCGGATCCACTGGGTAATGAAATTGAGGATCCAGATCCAGACGGATCCAATGGATCCGGGTCCAAAACGGATCCAAAACGGATCCTAACTTATTTTTTCATCAAACGACCCTAATTTTCATTTAAACCTTAAAACATAGTTTAATTAAACTTCAATAACAACGCTATTTGTCCATACAAGCATTCACTAATTTAAATCACATTTAACAAATCCAACAATTTATTTTTTTTGAAAGGAAAATTAATTCATTGATAAAGAGTCATACGACATCTACAAGAGAAATATAGATCTAACAAATACATGACAAATTGAATCAAATAAAGGTTTCCTTCATCAAAACTACGGTCGTTGAATGAATCTTGCACCGTAGAACGTCTCCCGTGTATAACGCTGGAACATGCAGCCTTTTTAGAGAGAGGGTCTACCGATTTCTTGTAGCCGCGAGGATGATTTCCACTTGATTCATCTGAATGTAGTCGAAAAATTGATATCTTTTGCGATCCCGCGTAAAACATTACCAACGAACCAATTCTGCATAAATCAACTGAACGACAAACCAAACATACTAATACTAACTCTACCATAGGGAGACTAACGAACTAGGACGAACTCCCCCCATATGGTGAAAACTTGTTGAATTTAAGAGAAAATAACTGAATTAAATGAAGGAAAAGGGTCGAAAATAGTCTAATTTCCGAAGAAATTAGACTATTTCAGGCCTACGGCGGCCAAGAAAATAAACCTTAGAAAATAAGAGAGGGAGAGAGGATGGGAGAGCCGAGAGCGGCTAGGTTTGGAGTATATCAAAGATGATACAAAGGCAATTAACAAATCCAACATAAATAATATTAAAAGTTCAACAAACTTCAATAATGCTACAATTCTTAAGTCTTTATTTTTATATTTTAATTTAAATTTTTATACAAACGGGTAAACGGATCCGGATCCGGGTAATGACTTAGGACCCGATCCAAATCCGTTTTTAAAACCAAGGATCCAGATCCTACCCGGATCTGTCGGGTCTAAAAGTTGAGGATCCAGACTCGCTGAAAACGAATCTGGATCCACGGACCCGGGTCGGGTCCCTTACCCACTACCATCCCTAGTCGTAACGCCTTGGAATAGTGGCGTCGGCCATGGTTCGCCGCCCAAGATCTGCGGCTCAACCATGGTCGCCGCCGCTAATCCAAGGCGTTACGACCATGGCTCGGCTGCAAATTCCGGGCGACACGACCAATTTAAAAAAAAATGCAGAATCAGGGGGCCAGCTGCTGGGGAGGAGTTTGGGTGCAGAGGCAGGGGCGCAGCGACAGGGATGCGACGGTGGTGCGGTGTGTGCAGTGTGCAGTGGTGCGGCGGTAGTGCGGTGTGTGCAGTGTGCAGTGGTGCAGCGGTGGTGCGGTGTGTGCAGTGTGCAATGGAGCGGCGGTGGTGCGGTGTGTGCATAGTGCATTGGTGCGGCGGAGCGGCGGTGGTGTGTGCAGTTGTGCGGTGGTGGTTTGGTGGTTGACGACAGGTATGGGTTGTGGTATTCTAATCTGAAGTTCTGCACGTGGGGTTGAGGGGAGAGGGAAAGGGGAGGGAGGGGGGTTAATTTTTACAAGGGTAGTGATGTACTTTCACTATTAAAATGAGGGAGTTTTTAGCGGAGTAGGACGTCGAATAAAAATCCCCTTATTCTTTGACAAGTAAAATTGAGCGGAGGAGAAATACAATTCAGTATAATTAATTGTATGTCCAATGAAATTGAGCATCGATCCGGTGTTACCAAGCTAGTGCGGAGTAGTACACTAGTACAAGTCTAAAGTCACGACATAATGTTAGTTTTATGTCAACTTAATTGTAATGTTGAACCAATTGAGGTTGGCATGAGTGGTTAAATGTTTCTTGCTTCTTAACCAAGGTCTCGAATTCGAGCATTGGGTATGGAAAAAACCTCAACTTAGAGGGATGTTGCCTATCGAGATACCCATGCAAACTCTCCTGAAAGATTAGGTTACTCGCCAAAGGAAAAATCAATGTTGTGATGAAAGCATATCCCATATCATCATTTTTATTCCTTAATTGAGACCATAATATTGATTGACCCGTGTTTAATTCGGACAATTTGATAGCAAGGCTTATATTTTTTCTTTCCGAAGATTTATATTCCATAATATATATTGTGGCACATTAAAAGTTATCTCTACTTTTTTTTTTGATAATCTGGTCATCATTTTATTGCATTGCAAGAGCCTTGAGACCCAATTCAATTACAATTTTCCAACAGGTTCAAATCATCAAACATACAGAGCTAGCCTCAAAGAAATTATTAGACCCAGGCAATGAAATCATCCGCCCTACTTAGTCCTTGCTTCGCTAAGCAGTCAGCAACTGAGTTTGAATCGCGACCTTTGTGTATGATGGATATCTTATGACCAACGGAGGTTTTGCATCGAATGAAGTTTAGCATGAAGTGAATGTTCCATGGACCCCCTTCTTTATCTTTGCACCACTTTACAGCATTTGCGGAATCGGATTCGATAATCAATTCCTGCCCATTGATATTATCGTAGCTGGATGAAATTGTAATGGCACGGTGTATTGCAAATACTTCAGCTATGTTTATCTCCATGCAGGGGATGGGAGATGAGAAAAGGCACACGAACTTTCCGGACGAGTCACGCAAGACGCCCCCAATGGCTGACTTATGGAGGGAGGGGTGGTAAGATGCGTCAACATTCCATTTTAGGGCATTACCTCTAGGCAAAAGTTATCTCTACTTTAGAAGTAACATGGCCTTTTAATTAGAAAACTTATACATATCTCTTTATTGTACATCTCGTACGAGTAATACAAATTTTTAGAAAAAACTGTCTAACGGTTAGACAACTTTTATGCACTGAAACCAGTTATTTAAGTCTGAAAGTCAATTAGTTAAGCAACGAAACCAATTAATTATGCAATCGAACCAATTAGTTAAGCGCTGAAACAATTAGGTAAACAATGAAACTGATTAGTTAAGCAATGAGTTCAATTAGTTAAGATTTTATGAGTTTTAGTTAATAATAAGTTTTTTCAAGAATAATAACTATTCGTCTCATAAATTTAAGTATTTATCTTTATACCTTAACTATTCAATTAGTTATGATTTTATACTTTTAGTTATGTTTTACACTAGTAATTTAGTTAGTACCAAAAAAGTAATCTAATCATTAGGCGATCTTACACAAAAATTTATGTACAAGTAATACAACATTTTGTGTAATGCTACATTGTTTACTTGTGAGTTACGGACTTACTTACGGAGTAGCATTTTTGAATTTGACATAACGTGACCTACCCTTGTACTTGAATTGTGTAGTATGATGTGTGAGGATTAAGTGAGGTCATGATCAATGTAGAGTTTCCTTGATACATAAGGCTTAAGGAACAAACATGAAACATCGCTATATCATGATCATGCACTTCTTAATGTATACGAAAATGTCATAATCTCCGCAATAAAATCAGCTTCAATTCAACTACCAACAAAACTCACTCATTTGATTTTTTTTTTTTTTTTTTCGACATAGACTTAATCATACATAAAAGAAAGGTCATTTGATATTTTAATGGTTTGCACTAGCTAGTTATAAAAAAGGTAAATCACAACTATAAAGCTAAACTAGCCAATCAATGTTAATCTTAAGGTATCGTTGTTGTTAGGGGTTTCATTTTATTACCTCAAAGTCGTGTGTTCGATTTGAACCTGCTACAGTTCTTCGAGATCAGGATTATCTTATCTAATTATCCATATTCCGCATGGCTAGACTAGTTTATCTTTGAGAAATCAAGGGAAAAAACAGTTTCAAAGGCAAACGTACTCATTGTTAGCTTACCACATGCAAACACCCCCAGGTAGTGGCGGACCCATGATTTTCAATCAGGGGAGGCACCAATCAACTAACCAGACAGTAAACAACGTTAAAGAAAACGATACTCTTTGGGGATTTTTTTTTATTTTAGTAACACATTAATTAGCATGTCGTCGTATTTCTTTTTGACATAATCGTCTTATTTCTATAAAGGTTATAATAATATCATCAAAGGTCCGTAAAAAAGTTAAATACAATATATATTATAAAGGAATAATTAATGTTCGTCATCTAGATACCTAGAGAGTAGAATCACTTATGTACTTCGTATGTGGTATTTTCCAAAAAAATAAAATAATAAATAAGTTATGGAGCAAGACTTAACCTAAATTTGGTGCAACAAATTAAAAAATCCAATAATTGACTATTTTGTACTTCAGTGATTAGCAACATATTAATAATATCTTTGATTTAGTTAAAAAAGCACAAAAAAATATCAATAAAAAAATAAATGGAAATAAAATAAAACAGAAGCAACCAAAATTTTAAACTAAACTTAAATATATAGAAGAAATCCAAAACCAGTGTGCTAATTAACTATCCTATATTAATATTTTAAAATTCTCACAAAAAGGGAAAAAAAAGGAAGCAAAATTTCTTATCTATGGAGTCGAACCCCTGATCCAAGCCTCAAAGGAAAGGTCATTTGCATGCTCCAATAACCACTAGTGCCAGGAATGTTTTGATGTTTTACGTACTGTATTGTATATATATTATAAAACAATGGGTTTTCTTTTTGGAAAACTAAACATTTTTTTTTTGGGAGGAGAGGGGGGGGTGGGGGCACGTGCACCCCCTGGCCCTGCACTAGGTCCGCCATTTCCCCCAGGCACTATTGATGCGTATTTAACGAATGATCACTCATCACATTTCGTTATTAGTGCGAATGAACCACAAAAGCATTAAAACTTATAAATGGGAGATAGGGGATTCGAAATCGTGGTCTATCAAATACAGATCACCAATCTTAATCACTAGGTGAAGACCTAATTAATATCACAGTTCATTATTGACAGAGGCCTTCAACTGCTTATCTTTGTGATCGATTTATGTATAGCTAAGCAAAATGATAATTAATCTAATAAATATGAATGAATCTAGCCACAAAAACAAAGTCGGCAAATAAGTCTTTAGATCAGATTTGATTTTAGTTCATTTAATTTGAAATAATTCAATACAAGTGATGAGATATTTACTTTGATTTCTATTTAATTGGAGTATCTCTTTTATTCTGGTCATAAATGAAGTTAATGTTCATTACTTTATGCGGAGTAGTGAAAATCAACAAGTTTTAAGTAACACAGGGTTTCCCCTCGAAAAAAAAGGTAACAAAGGGTTTTTATTTAATTGGTTTGGAGTAGGTTAACCAACGAATAGGCATGGCTACATCTGATTGTTATAACAGAGGTAAGGAAGATAATACAAATTTAACGTGGTTCACTAAAAATGTACATCCAATTCAAAGTATATTCTAACACCGATTTTATTGGTGTGTATCTTAAATTAGGCAAGTTGAGAAAGGGATAACTACTAATTAAGATACTTTTGTACACGACTTTAATTTTGCGTTTTTCGAATGAGCAAAACAATTAAAAAAACATTGGCAGTACTATGCATGAGCTGAAATGACCTCATGGTTAATTAATGTTGAAAGTTCTCATCGGAAAACACAAAGAAAAGAGTGTAAAATAAGAGAGTCCCACATGGGTAATTAAAACTCCTCATATTCTCCTTGTTTATTAATTAGGGTGTGGGTGTAACTCTTGTTTAAAAAGTGTGAGGGTGGTATTGGTGGACATATAACACACGCACGTGCGTCTTGCTAGGCTCGGGCCTCGGGCCATGGGCCATGCCATGGTACTTGGGCTCTTGGGAATGTGGTTCGCGAGCGTGGGGTGAGTTTTGTGGGCCTTACCTATTCTTTTTGGTACCAGACTGTTTTGATTAAATCTTTGTTACAAGAATCTATATTGATTACGTAACCGTTGGATTAATTACCATTAATTGCATCCGTTACAGCCTTAATGATTTTGTCCATTTTTTACTGTTGGCTTTCTTAATTCAGATTACATAATTTCAATTTATTCCAAAATACAGAAATCATTCAAACACTTTTCCAGAAAATCAAAACACACATTGCTTTCACTCTCTCACAAAATTGCTCTCGGTTTTGGGCATATGTTCTGGCTCCATCTGATTTTGTGAGTGCACACAAAGTCGGCGTTGTGCTAATCCTGGAGGACGTGTTCTACTGCACCGGAAGGTAACACGGAATCGTCAGGACAGTGGGTGTCCACGACACAACAATTGTTCATCCTTTAATTCAATCAGTTCAAAAACCAGATAAGTTTGTTTTAATTTCGATTTAATCGCAACAATTAACTGTTGTGACATCAGAGTGTGATTAAATTGATTATTAAGCCTATGCACCAACCGGAGTTGGGTTTGCGAAGGACTTAAACTATCTTTCAAATCTTATGCATTTATGCTAGTGCACGTGAGTGCGTAAGATTGTTAGATTGATTAGAATGATAACGTTTATTGTGCTTGTGGTTCCAACCTGTGACCGGGAAGGATAGAAGTTGGGTATTTCTCGATACTACTCCTCCAAATCTCCAAATAGTAATGAACTAGTGTGTGGCCTGGGCGATGTCCCAGTTGCTACATTGAATAACTAAAGTTTTAGATGTTTTTTGAGCTCAATATTTGACCAAAATACTTGTCTTTTATTGAATGAAAAATATCCGTTAAGTTCATCAACTACACAGATATGTTAAGTCATTTATCATGGCAAATAAGTTTTCAATCATATCATCTTACAATTTGTATAATTTGTTTTCTCGTGGAACTAATTGCATCAAATTTATAAACACCAAATTAGATATATATACAGCTATGTAAGACAATCATATAGTTGATTCTTATGAGACTTATGACATCATGTTTCTTAATGGTTGTCATAATGCTTTAATTTTTTTCTTTTCAAAATAGTCCATAGAAATTAAAAAGTCACATAAAAATTAATGTGAAAAGATAAACCACAATTGGTAGTTGGTTGAGATTGGTAATGAGAATTATCGTCCACACTTGAGGTCTCGTGTTTGAACCTCATTGTATTGATTTTTGGTTGTCCATTATATAATACTTGGTGAGTGGATGACGTGGCGTGAGGAGAGTACTACGTGACACATATACATTTTCCACAACGCCTTTTAATATATTAGTATAGATGGTAATTAATTTATGTAGGAAAAGTAGATAATTTTGAGTGAATTAACATTATTATGGGAATGAATGTTGATTTTCCTTACAAATTTACATGCAGATTTATTTTCACTGGGAGACCATTATGACCGAGTAATTATGTTAGTCGTTGTCCTCTACCAATTGAAATCGCACATTGTTTCCACCGAAAAACTTATTGATCGCGAGTAGTTTCCAATATTAATAAGGAAATTTGGTGAAACACTACCTTTAAACTTGGACGTTTTGTGAATTATTACCTTCATATTAAATTTAACTACCTTATAAGTTTGTTTTGTTTGACTAACACTACATTTTGACGTTTGTCGTTAATGTTTTCTGTTTGCGGATCCCACTACAATGACTATTTAATACTCCCTTAAATAAATACAGAGGTTGTACGAAAAATAAACAGAACAACAAATGAACAAAGTTATTTAAAAGAATAGAAGAAATACACGACGGAAAACATTATCAGAAAACGTCAAATGATAGTATTAGTTAAATAAACCAAACTTATAAGGTAGTTAACTTTTATTTTTTTTAAAAAAAATAGCAAATCATAAAACCACAAAACTTAAAAATAGCGTTTCACATAATTTCTTATTAGTAACATTGTTTATCTTCTATATTTAAAAATAAAACATATTATTATAAATTTCACTAATTTTAAATGCATCCTACAAATTATACAACACTTTGTGTTTTCTCTCTTGTTTTTTTCCTTCTTTTTCTGTACAACTCTTAAAAAGTAAGTGGACCTATAATTAGTTTGGTGCATGTATTAGCTTGCAGATTTATTAGTCTTTGAAGTTGGTCCTCTTGCTAGGTAGTTGTATTTAAACTTGAAAAAAAAATGGCACAACTAGATCGAGACGTAGGCCTGAATCGTGTCTAAAATAAGGCATTCATAATGAATCTCTTGCATCATATGAACCTCACGTGCGCGGATCTTGGCCGAACATTTACGGTCTCTTCGCTAGTCGATAATAAATAGCGGGAATATGTGAATGCGCATAAGTGTGATTTGACAAGAAAAGTAATCTTGTAATGTCCATGCTAATGCAATCTCATCACAAGTAAACTTTGTATTTTTCTTCATAAATTATTATTTCCACCAAATGTCACTCCCCATATATGAAAATTTATGAAGTAAATGAGATAATTTAGGATGAACTAGCATTAATTACAATGGAAATGGATATATTGATTTTCCTTATAAATTTACTTATCAATTCATTCTCATATACACTATTTGTTACGGGTTACCAAATGAGTCATTAATGATACAAGAAAAAAAAAGAATTGTTATATGTATACACCCCGAACATAACATGGCAAGAGTTTGATATGATCATCCAACAAAAATCGAACAATAAGTTACTTGATCGTATAACCCGCAAACATTGAAACACTGTTTTTTTTTCATGAATGTCCCTTAGTTTAGAAGAAATTCATCAAATAACTCTCAAGTTCCAATAATTCATAAAATACCATCCACTAACCGTATAATAGCATTAAATTCCCTTAGAGTTAACGGATGTTAACTCATTGTTAGCGTTAGATTAACTTTATGTCCTTATTATGTCTATGACACCATTACCCACCCCTACCTAGATCAACCCATTCAACAATTCAAAAGAAAAAAATAAACTCGACCCTTCAACGGCTACTCTCTCTCCAATGTTCTCCCTCATTCTTCAACCTCAATTAAATCCACTAATCACCCAAAAACACACAACGCTTCAAAATTCCGGGGGCGTTGTAAGGGAGAAGAAGTTGTCAAAAATTTTAGTTGGAATTGCATTCTCAGAAGGGGTTTTCGGTCGTATTGTGCAAGGATGTGGAGTAGTTTAAGTTCAAGTTCAAGTACGAACACTTGTTATATGTTACTCGCGCATCGTGTAAGGTATGTAATCACAATCGCACTTCAATATTTTTTTTTGCAATGTTTAAGTTCTGTTGCCCAAGTGCTAGGGTTTAGGGTTTCCAATATTGTGGGTTTGATATGATTTGGTTGTTCACGATTTCATGAAATAAAGTTTGAATTGGTTGTTTGATGTTGTGCATGTCTATTTTGTTTTTATGTTTTTTAATTCTTGAATTTTTTTTGTTAGGATGCATGACTGTTATGTGGTTGTGAGGAATTTTGACACTGATAGGTGTCATTTGATTGGGTTAATTATATAGATATTTGAGGAATTGGATAAGCACGATGTTTTATTGATGAGCAGTTTATGTTGTTTGTTAAATCCCCTAGTGGTAGAGTCGAATTGGTAGATAATAGTGTAATGTTACTTAATTATGTGGGGTGGAATTGGGGTAAGGATACAGTAGAAATTTCGATTGAGGATACAAATAGTCTAGGGGTAGTGTTTGGGTCTGTTTTGCTAATATTGATAGACAAAGGAAGGAGGAAGAAAGGAAGCTAAAGGAGAGAAAATAAGAGATAGATTTTGAGGATGCAAAGGGAGGAAGAAGAACAAAGGAGGAAAGAAGAGGAAAGGGAGAAGGTGTTAAGGGAATAACAGGAACAATAGAGTTACACTGTTGTAGAGGTCTCTGTGGTTGATTGTGAGGACTTAAGGACTGGGTATGTGAGGATTTATGACACTAAAGATACAGATGAAGTGTTTCTCGTGAGTTCTCAACAACAAACTCAAACACAAGACTCACCCCCAAAACAACCTACAAAGCCACTTAGAAAGAAAATGACCCCTAAAAAGAAGAAAAAACCAACATAATCATCCCCACACGAGTCCCCACAACCAACTAAAACACCAGCAACACCTCCATCACAAGTTGAAACAACACCACCTCCATCACAAGCTGAAACACATACATAAACACCATCACCACCAAAGAAAGAAACACCACCACTGCCACAGACAAAAACACCACAACCAAAACATACAAACAAAAATCCTGGAACATCAGCACCAACCAAACCTAAAAAGGCGGCAGAGCTAGACCTAAGGTGTTTAAAGTGGGGAGAGATACAACAATGAAACATGGAACCTTTGTGTCTAAAGCTTGTAGGGGAAAAAAAGGGGCATGAAGGAAATGTAAAGGTAAGGGAACTGTTGTGTTCTCTGATCTAGGTGAGGGTGATGATGATGACAATAAGCAATTTTTGGAATTTAGGGATCATGATAGTAAGGATGATGGTGATGAAGAGAGCGATATTGGTGACTAACCTGGAGATTTAGTGGATGATATCCCTAACCTTGCATTTGAGGATTGTGTTGATGGGAGTTCAAAAATGGGCAAGACATACAAGAATGGGAAAGTGTATGTTGATCAGCCATATGGATCCATTAAGCTTTAGCCATGGTTGATCTTTAGAGATCACTACAAAAAAGAGATACATATTGAGACGGAATAATTGTGACGGTCTAACAAAGAGTCGCAGGGAGGGTGGGGACGCGAATATTAAGTTGTAAATTGCGACGCTTTATAGAGCCGCAAAATATTTTGACGTTTTAAAGCGTCACTATTTAAAAATAAAGACACGTGGAACACACGTGTTTACGAGGAGGCAAACCAAATTAATTTTGGGGAAAAAAAATCCCGCCTAACTCTCTCTCTGATTTTTTGGCAGAATCCCGCCTAACTCTGACTCCACCTCCCACGTTTTTCTCAACCTCCCACCGACGTCCTTGCTGCGCTGCGAAACCTAACCACCCTCGTCAAATTTCCCGACGAATCCGTCTTCTCTCCTCCTCACCTTCAGCACCATTAACGACTTCCCTAAATTTCGTCTTCAACCTTTACGTTAGCACAGTCAAAGCTCTCAGTATAAGCTATCTCACTCATCCTATAAATTCATGAAAAATCCCAATTATTGAATTCAGAATTCGCCCAACAAATTCAAGATAAATTCGTTGCTCTCTCTGGTTTTTAATTGGAGAAATTCAAGCATCCTCTGGTTTCTTAATTGCTGCTTCGTCCTCGATGTTGCCGGATATATTTTCCAGGTAATTTTTGGTCTGCTTCACGCCTTCACTATTTTATTTTTATCATATAACAATGTTTAGGTTTGATTCACTATTTTAATTTCCGTCATATATTGCTAATTCACGTTTTTTCATGTCAATTTCTAATGTCATGATATGCCTTTAAGTTTTCCATGTTATATTGCATCCTTAATTCAAGAAAAAATGTAGAATGGGTCTTCTTAGTTTCTCTGTTTTTCTATATACCGCTTACCGAGTGTTTACTATTTCATTTATTTTAGTTTTCAAGTGCAGATAGTTTGTTGGTTGGACGATAGTTGGAAAGTGGTGAACGTCTAACTTCTTCTTCCGTGTTGTTACTACTGTAGGTATTGTCTAACTATTTCTAATTTTCTGCGGTATCTTTCTTGAATTAATTTGTACTTTTGTGATTCCATAGTTTTAAATTTGCAACTTTTAGTTGGCCTAGAATCTTTGAAATTTGGATACATGGCAATGCTTTGTATAAAGACACACAGACATTTAGTGAGATTTAGGTGATAATCTCTTACCAAGATATCTGGTACTTAGTATGAAAAATCTGTTGTCAATCTTTAAGACACCTAGCTGTACTTGGTTAGTTTAGGTTGTCTTTAGTGAGAAACTTGGTGCATCAAATGTGCATGTTGTGACCTTAGAGAGGCCTTTTCTCTTCTATGATTTCTTCATTAGTGTTTCTATGATTTAATGAATGACATACTAGTTAAAAGTAGTAATAGTTAAAAGTAGTAATAGAAATAGAGGCTAATTAATGTGACACTTCTATATTAGTTCTATATGACAGCTTTCCTGATGATTAGTATCCAGATGCCGAAGTGGTTGGCATCTTGTTGATTAATTTGTATATATATTGAGCTTACTAGATTTAAAACTCAGAGTTGTTATGATTAATATATATATATATATATATATATATATATATATATATATATATATATATATATATATATATATATATATATATATATATATTGAGGTTAAGTAACTTATATGACACCAAGACGGTCTTTTGCGTAAGACCGCCATTATAAAAGTTTGTATTTTCCTTTGTTAAATCAACCACACTCCAAAATACATTGACAACAAGATGCTAAAGTAAAAGCCACTCTCTGGAAATGGTAGTAGCATGGTAAATTTTATTACATATTTACTCTACTCATAGTTTCCAACAGCTCATCATGTTACTTTAGAAGAGTTGTTTTCTTTTTTGTTCTAGTAGGGCCGTAGGGGTAAGTTAATATAGCAGTGAAACCAAACAAGAAATCCATACATATGGATATTCTAGTCCATTCTTCCCCTTCTGAAGACAGTGATACAACTTCCAAGCAATTTATAGTACTAGAATGAGATTTTTCACCTTAATCATTGAGCTACGCCACCATTTAGGCAAACATAACTCGTAGAAAACTAAAAACTAGGGGAAGGCATTGGAGCTAACTGTTCAGTTGCATCCCATAACTCAATCCTCGTAAAAAATGAAAAGAGGTAAGTGTGACAGACTTACCTCGGGGGCCATATAACCAAGTGTTCCTGTCTCTCCAGTCATGTCACTAGGATTTGACGCCTCAACAGGGGCTACATCGAAATCTGCTATTTCAGAGTCCTAGTTTTATCTAGTAGCATGCTCTCTGTCTTTACATCTCTATGAAAAATCTTCTCAATATGGAGATAGCCCAACCTGTTGAAAACACAACATATTAGGTTGGATGAGTTTGCAAAATTATTTGTCACTATAGAACTTATACTAATTATTTGAACCCTTTCACTTAGCATTTTCTACTGTTATCTATGACTTCTTTTGAGGCTACACTGTTTTCTGTGACTGATTATGTGAAATGTGTGATCGATGGACTGACTGTAAGTAGAAAAGACCTGAACAAACTTTACACAAAACAGAATTGAGCTTTACAAAGCAGAACTTAGTACTAGGTGACTGATAAGCTCATTGTCTGTCTGTCATCGTTATGTTAAGCTACTGCATGCTTTCTATATGTCATAACTGTAGTATTAGGTAGTGGCAGTGTATCGCAGTGTTAAATATCTTATCTTATCAGCACTTTGCTTGTCTTTATTATAAATTTCTTTGCCTTTCCCTGCTTTAGTTGGCATCAACTATAGGTTTGACTACCAGTTGTATGGAGTAAGGAATAAACCTATGCAGTAAGCACCCTAATTTGAATATTTGCAGTTCAAAACACAGAGAAGTGAGAGTAGCTTTGAACTATAGCTTATCTTAGTTAAGGGATAGAACATCCGGTTTTGAACTGTCATAGCTGGGATGGTAAACTCAGATAACCATTTCTGAGTTTCTATCATCCGATTTTGAACTGTCATAGCTAACCAAATATTATCTTATCAGCACTAGCTTATTGTTTATTTGAGTTTATCATGCCAAGTTGAGAGTAGCTTTGAACTATAGCTTATCATCCGGTATTATTTATCTGAGTTTGCAAAATTATTTGTCACTCTAGAAAGATCAAGCGCCAACCGGTGGACAACCATAAAAGCTAGCTTATTCCTTCAATTATCAATGAGGTATTTCTTTAGGGAACCTCTAAGAAGATATTCCACAACAACACATCAGATATTACTTGGCATGCTAATTAGGCCACTTTCTGTTTGTATTTGTAGTATTGAGGCCCCCATCTTTGCCCCAATAAACCGCAGCATACATAAATGGTTTTTATGACTACGAGCTTTGATAATAACATATCAGTTAGTTTCAACATGTATCGAGTTATAAGTAACAGTAGCAAATTTTTGAGATGGATGGTTTGGCTACACTTTAGGTTCTATTGTTAGAAAGAATGACATTGTATTCTTCTGTTGAATTATTTTGAACTTGCGAGTAAGGGTTTATGGTACAGAGTCGTTACCTAGCTTTTTTTAGTGCTTCTCTATAGAGCTGTTTAGAGTATTTTTTATTACATACCTGAACTTTTTATCTCTATTGATTTTAAAAAATAGATCATGCATTACATGACAATAGATCAGTCCTAGGCTATTTACGACATAGAAAATAGATCAGTCCTGCTCTGATCAATCCTAATTGGATCAGTCCTGATCAGATCAGTCCTGATCGGATCAGTCCTGATCAAATCAGTCCTGACCAGTCCTTACTAATCAATCCTGATCAGTTTTGATCAGATCACTTCTGATCAGTTCACTTCTTCTCCTGATTTGTGTTGGTATTTTTTAGGTTTAATTACTTTATCCCACACATAAATAATGTAATTGGAATTGGAAAACATCCTAATTTATGTTGGTGTTGCTAATTAAACTATCGAACCTTAACTATATACATCATGTGTTGCGCATAACAGGGAAAAAATGGGAAACATTAACAGAAAAAAATTTAGAGGTTATGCAATTGCACCGTATAGGAGTGTTTCACTAAATCAGTTCAAGCTCAATCATGAGATTATCGTTCTATTTGAATAACTCTATTCTTAAAAATTAATAGAATCTAATCCAAAATTGTGATTACTATTCTTATTTCATTATTCAAACAAACACTAGCTAAGAGCTTAAGAAGTGGAGTAATACATACTGATTGTTACGGAGTACAAGTTATAAATAATTGATCATGGAATTGACGAGTAATAATAGAAGAGTAATCTATAATGACTAATATTTAGATTAGACAGAACAAGGTAGGATTAATATTATTATAAAACTTTTGGGAGTCTCTTTAATTATGTGTTGTGTTCTGTCAACTTCCTTGAATATGAGATAATATGACTGCTTAATACGGAGTATGGTGATCACTTTTGAGTAATAAATGGAATAGCTAGCTTTCTATGAACTGTGAGACTTGCACTCTTGCAGTACCAATTAACTGAAATATGGTAAGAACAGGATGAAATAGCAAAAAGACAATGCAAAAAAGTTATTGTAAATTAAATAATTGATAGGGTCATGGATGATGATGAAAAATTAAGCATTATTAATAAGGAAGGCTGGAAATAATGAAATTTCAAAGAGGGAGATGATTTTGCTTGAGAAACAACGGTCAATAACACTGCGGAGTACAATCATATCTGAACTTATTATCAAGTAATAAAAGTTACGATTACATAATGAGCACGGGTATGGAAGAAATAATGTTTATATTGATATTTACGTCATAGTCTTTTCCATTATTTTTCCTCTTCATTTTCTTCATACATATATTCTTATAACTTTAAGCTATTCCTAAGTGGAAGGAATAATATATTTTTTTGTTCGAATGAACCACAAGGGCAATACAAATTATAAATAGGGGAGTGGGGATTCGTACCTGTGAAAAACCTTCGGTCTTAAACACTAGGCTAAGACATCATTGATAGTGGAAGGAATAATATGTAGTGGAGGGAGTAGTATATAACTGAACTGAGTATTGGCAAGTTTGAGGAAAACAAATCGGCGGAAATATTGAATTATTTGTTTTAGGAGGATTTATTTTTATTATCAATTCAACATTAGACTATGTGCCACTATTTTTATTTGTAACACTCTCTATATCCCGTGCTTATGCACGGGCACATTCTAGTTATCAAAACAAAAAAGGATGGAAGTGCCTGTACCTAAGCCCAATTGGATAGATTGTTTGAAGTTTTGAACACATCCAACACTTTCCCCATTCCTTTCCATATGTCACAGCCTCGAGAAAAAGGTTTGAACCTAGTATTATGATTGTAGTATTGACCCTTACTGCCAAATCGTCTGGTTGATAGAATTCTACACCAGATTTTGAGACGGAAAGCACGGTTTAGGTGTTTGCAGCACCTTATTCCTAAACCCCCCTCATGTTTTGTTTTTGCAATGTCATCCCAAGCAACCCAATGAATCCCCTTCTGGCTCTCACCGTTTCCCCACAAAAATTTAGCTATGATTTTGTTCATCTCCATTGAGATGGAGGTGGGTACGGTAGATCAAGAGCTTGCATAGTTGCATATAGTAACTAGGGTCGTGTTAAGGGTAGATTTGATTAGGTAATGTTTTCGGCTTTAGATAAAAAATTTGACTTCCACATTCCTAACTTAGCCCGAACTTTTTGGACAGTGAAATGGATTTTTGATTACATGCCTGAACTTTTTATCTCTGTTGATTTTAGAGTATAGATCATGCATTACATGACAATAGATCAGTCCTAGGCTATTTACGACATAGAAAATAGATCAGTTCTTATCTGATTAGTCCTGATCAGATCAGTTCTGAACAGTCCTTACTGATCAATCCTGATCAATTCACTTCTGATCAGTTCACTTCTTCTCCTATCCCTCAACGTTCACCACTATCTCCTTTCTCTCTCCTCTGGTATTTTTGTCGCCCCACAATAACGACTTTTGTAAACTCAATTGCTTGATCCCCTTATCGCGGAGTATATTGCAGATAATATTTGCTTTTACTTTCCATGGAGAAAAAACTCCCTTCTTTGACCTGCGCTTAGCACATTGCTTCCCTACATTTGTTCATTTTCATGGAGCATTCATGGTCATGAATTGATATGTTTATGGTGTTTTCTGTTTAAGTTGATAACTTCATCTACTATATTTTTTAGATTTTAAATTCCTGACAATGTTGTTGTCCTTATATTTTGACCATAATTTATCAACATCATTAGGTTTCGCCGACCACACCGGTTCAAGGTTTCGTGTGATTCTTTAGCGTTGTTCGTAGGTTCGTGCATCATATCGTGCGTTGCTACACCATTCAAGGTTTCCTGCGAGTCTTTAGCGTTGTTCGTAGGTTCGTGCATCGGTTCGTGCGTTGCATCTGCTCTTTGATACTAGAGGTATGTATACTATAAAGTCCGTTTTAGGTTTTTTATTGGACAATTGTTATTTCCCTAATTTTGTATGGACAAGGGTGGGCTACAACTCTGCAAGTTAGGTTTGTTAAGTGTTAGAATATAATTCCCGTGGCTTTACATTTCCTCGATGTCTAATATATATACAATGAGCATATACTAACGTTTATTGTGCTATCTTAACTTACGTCAATCATGCAAAAGTTGGATCTTTCTATTGTATTCCTGTTGATTTAATTTCAAATGTTTTGATATAATAGCTTCAAATTTGTAAGTAGGTATTTTTGTTAGCTTTGGCATTTTGTATTGGTATTGTTTGTCTAATTACATTATCCCCACTGCATAATTTTGCTTAGCTGAATTACATTTAATTCAAGAAATTTTACCATAAATTCTGATTATGTGATGCCACGTTACTTAAGGTACACTTACTCCTTTTAAAAAATGGATTTATAATGTTGTCTTCGTGTGAAGTTGAAAGTATCACCTTGTGCATTAAAATCACATGCTTTATTTGTTAGGTTATAATACATATGAACAACATAAATCATGCGGAAAAACCTTAATGCCAGGAATCATATTAATTGCACATAATCATATAATTAGTCTAGGATGCATACACTTTGTAGCGTGCCCTCCCTAGTTGCGCCCGAACCGAACAAGAAACAAGTCTTCAGGACTCCAAGTGTCGTCCCTCCGTAGAAAGTCCACAGCACGTCCGGATCCGCCTTAAGATTGACCAACTAGAATCGCCCTTAAGGTACTACTTATTTTCGGCTAAATAGGGCAAGTGTTATGGCTGATTTTTCTGCTTAAAAATCCTAGCTTTGAATACTTGAAAACTTATTGTATAAATTTGTGAACCTAGGCACATATTTATAGAGTCATGGAAAATGATTTAGAATCCTATTATAATACCAATTAGTTTAATTAGAATCCCTTTAGAACTCTATTAAATAAATTCTATCTACTAGGATTTAGGATTTAATCATAGGACGAATTCCAATAGCTTTAGGATTCGTATCGCAAACAACCGCACACGA